>NW_010226706.1:50962-105371 GCF_000690775.1 Eurypyga helias
GGGGGAAAGGTAGCTTTTCTGTAGTTTTTGGACCCATTTTGGCCTTAGGTACTTCCTTTTGTCTGTCTCCCATTTGGCTTCATCAGAAGCTGGATGAACATGTTTTAGTAAAAATGTGCCTTCTGGTCTGTATTTGTCAAAGTCAGTTACTAAATCAAACTTCTACACTTGTTCTGGTGCATTTCTTATATAAAGGGTCTGCTACATAAAGATGCTGATCGTTCTTTTTTTCTTATTTCTACAGCTTGTTGTGTTATTAAAGCTGAATTGTTAAACTACGGGAAAGATCAGGTCACGAGCTAGCAGCAGGGCTGTACATCATCAGCCTTACCCCCTCCAAGACTGTCTTGATGTTCTCAATGTCTCCCATGAGTAGAATTGCATTTATGGACTTGTCTGAGGTTCAAATTGTGAGGCTACAAATGTATCCATTCAGATGTCTCTAGGCTTGCTTGTGGGTGTCATCTTCTTCTTTGCAGGGATTCGGTCTACTCCAGTGATATATAACCTGATGGAGGCTATTGCATGAGGGAAGGCAACAGCCCCATCCAAGCAAAAACTCTCAATTGCCTCCTCTCCAGGGAGCTATCTAAAGACAGATATGATCATTATTCTCCTGCTCTAATTCCTTCCTATTTTATTTCACATTCTTCCCTTGCTTTCTCACAAAATACTGTGGAGAGACAATGTTACAGCTATTGATTCCTTTTAGCTCATGTTCATGACACCGCTCCCTCCTCAGGTGACTGTATTAGAGTCGTCAATCAAATGTCACGGCCTACGAGCATACGGTCTCTGTTCTTTGCCAGGAAGCAGTAATTGGCAGCAAGGTAGCAGTAGCACACCCTGGAGAGAAATTTTTCTTAAAAGTGAGGATGTCGTTCTCCCTTCCCATGACAAGAATCACTGGAGTGCATATGTGCAACTGTATGTAGCCTTTCCTTACAGCAGCCATCCCATTTGTAATCCTCTTTTGGCTATAATGCTACAGTAGCTTGGATTGCAATGTACCATTTTTAGTACTTATCACATAGCAGCAGACAGATGGGTTTTTACATTACAAAATAGCCACCACTGCAGCAGTGGCTTAGATGAGAGTGAGGTACTGTCCATAATGTATGATCTTGAGCAATGTCTAGTGTCCAGAATAAAAATCAATCTGACATCTCAAAAGACTAAATGCAGCTGAATGAGCTTGTTAAAATAACAAGTGAAGCATGCAGCAGATCCAGGGAAAGATAAAATACATTTGCTCTCAGGCAGGCTTAATTACCTGGGTTACAGATTACTGGTAGGTTTTGGAGGATAACCTCACAACTGAAGCAGAGGTAGTACTGCAGAAGGGGCCCTTAGGCTATTTCTCTTTGAGAGTTACTCTAGATAGCTCCGTCCGCTTTGTCCCAGGATAGGTAATGACTACTTCACGTAGTCCCATATTCAATACTTGGCTAGCGCATTCTTTATCATTCATTCACTATTAGTAGTAGATTGCATAAACAATTTTATTTTGCATATATATTTTTGAAATGGCTGTTTGCACAAACGTGTGGGTTTTCTTATCAGAACTGATGCAAGTGTAAGCTCTCTCCTTAAGGATGACTTGCTTTATTCCTGTTCAGTGTTAGCCACTTAGTTAAAGGGACTAAAACAATGTGGTTGGTCATTCTTATTTAAACAAAAAAGTGAAATCATCGGGGCCCAGAAATTCTCAAACAATTCAGATAGGAGAGCTTCTGTCTTAATTAGCCAAAGCAGAGAAGAATCTAAATCTCCTAGACTACAGGTGTAAACCCAAAATTGTTAGTCAAGCACATTATATAATCAAGTAAGTTTTACCGGACCAAAGAGAAAGGAAGGTTATGATCTATTGTCCATGATGGGGGATTGCACTTCACCTTCCCTGATTTGGGCAGCACTGTGCCTTGAAGCATCCTCTCTGAGAAAGTTGCATACCTGCAGGGAAGCCTGATGTTTGCGTGAGTACATCTCATTCACTTGAAAATGTGATGGCTCATGCCTTCTTATGAAGATTGAACCTCAGAACTGTACAGCTGCTCAGAAATCAAAATACTGCCCTCCCCTCAGGCTAACCTCAGAATCCAATTTGCCCAAAGACTTCCCATTTCCTCTTGTAGCTAGCACAACTCGCAGGCATTGCCACTTCTTTTGTGCAATTTAGCACCAGTTGCCAGTTATGAGAGAAGGGGAATTTTGGAGGTAGCATGAGTTGAACAGCCTGAATTGAGGTGAAGCTAGGTACTATAGAGAGGGATGAAGGTTTCCAATAAACTTGAGAGGTCTAGAATTTGCTTATATGAGACAGTGTGTGTGCACTTGGTGATGTGCCAGGTATTTACTATTAAAAAAAGTATACACTTCCTTATCTAGGGGGACACAGAATAAATTGTCTCATTTAGAGAACCCAAACTGAGTTTTTCATTATGCTGAGTTCAGCTTTGCTAAGCTCACAAGTCCTGGAAGATGTTTGTTGTGCATGGAATGTGATCTAGGATACAGGGTGGGGGCAGGTTACGTTTAAATTGGAGAGTAGTGTAGATTTCCGTAAAATAAAAGTTCAGAGTGATGCACAGCTGCAGGTGCAGACAGCTGCAGTGAACTGTGAAGAGAAAAATCCATTCTCTGGAATCAAATTCCAGTGAGACGTAATCAAAAGCCCATTGCAGTGAACATGAGCCTTGTAATCAATTTCAGTATGCTTTGGATCAAGGTTTTAATTCCTTGGTGTATCTCTCAGATGAGAATTTCTAACAGTTTTAAGTTCTGCTGAACTCAGAGTTTGCGTTAGGTGCAGGGTGGTAACTGTTTCTCAGTATTGGTTTTTTCATATGTACATAGGTCTTCTTTGTAGGATGTTTGTCTCTGGAAGGTTTAGCCAGCTGTCTTCAGATGCAGGCATTTCTTCTAAACTTTTCTGCAGGTGTAGCTAAAGAATGCAAATCTGGAGAGTGAGAAAGGGACATCTGAAAATGTATTTTCTCACTCTTATAAGGAAGAATTCTTCACAGACTAACCTCTTGCAGAAGTAACACCTCTGTCCCCATATTAATGCACTCAGTGTGGACTTTTTTTTCTTTTTTGTTTTTGTTGGTGTTTTGCGTAAGGTTTTGTTGCGCTTGAAGGATCAGGAGAATATACAATAACAAAAATATACCATGAGAAGAGAAAGAAAAGGAAGTAAAAACTCAGGGAATAACCAAAGTTAAGTTACAGTTTTAATACACTTTGTCCATCCTTTGTTCATCTGGAAAGGCAAAGGGACCAAAAAGGACCACTGCTGGCCTGCACAACACCTCCTTAATTTTCTGGCTTAGGTTCCTCACAGTCCTCCAATGGTCCTGCTCCAAACCCTAATGGAATCAGCAGTACTCATCTACCAACTCCCGGATTTCATGTTTTAGATCTGATAAGCTGATCCTAAGTCTAGGAAGGCAGAGCACCTGGTGATACAGAGAAGATTTGTCTTTCTCAGAGGGCAAAGGGAACCTTCAGTCATTTGTAACAAATGGGTCAGAATTACCTGCTCTGGGTCCCTGCTCCCCTAGAGGTGGTCCATACAGCAAAGTCTACCTGGGGACCTGTGACCAGCCCTTAGCTCCTGGCAGCAATAGAGAAAGCACGGATGCTCAGTCTGATGGGAGCACTTTGCTGGATTATCAAGAACAAGTGCTGCAGGTGGAAACTGCAATAGCAAGACTCCTATCCACTTGTTTGTCTTTGGTCCGAGAAGAAGGGATGAGGAATGAGACTAACCTTCACAAATTCCTCCTTTCCACCATTAGTAAAGCAGCAATGATCTTGAGTGAAATTTTCCATTGAGAAGTATATATTACACACTGTGTTGTACCTAATCACAGTCAATCCAGTGATTTTGGGGCACATTGTGCCATTGATACCGTGCTTGAATGGCAAATCCAGGCACCACTTCATGACACCTGGATGCTGGAGGACAAACAGTTATTTAGGGTGTACACAGTAAGCCTGATATATTCTGCAGGCATCCAGCTGTTTGTACGTGTACGGCACAGCTGCTCTCCAGAAGTGCCTTAGGAATGTTGGGGGGTCTCCGGTGAACAGCAGCTCAATCAGATTTACAAAGCTTGGACCTTTTGGGCTGCAGAGCATAATGGAAAAATCTACATCATCACATGCTATCCTCACAAAACATGAGTGAACTGTCAGTCACATTAAGGGTGGGAAGAACAAGGATGGTGGCACTGGCTAAGATGTGTCCAAAGCCCTGGGTGTGGATGGTGTAGGAACAAGCAGCTAGGTGGTGGGTGAGGTGATGTCTGGAAGCTGGTGTCCAAGGTACATTCATTCCTCCCTGTCAACTGCAACTCTATCAGAGGAAAGGACAAACCCAAAGTATTTATCTTTGTGGGGAAAAAAACCCCCATAAAATATTAGACTTTATTCATCACAGCCTTTTCATTCAGGTGGTCCTGTCAGTATGGCCATAATTATATGAGTCCTGTAAGTGCTCTAGGAGTTGCAGTTTCAGTAATTTGAAGTGCAGAAGTATGCATATACTTGCCAAGGTAGCTCAATGCCAGGAATTTCTTTTAAATTTAACAGGATATGATTTTATTCCCTCTAACATGATTACCCCAGATGATAGACTGAAGACATATACAAGCTCACTATAAGCTACAAGCACAGCAGTAAATTTGCATGTTAGGCTGCATTGCTGAAAAGACTTTTTTTTTTCATATATGAAAGGTGTTGCAGAGTAAAATAAGGAAAAGCATTAAAAAAAAATAATTACTGTGTCCTGTTTTTACCTGGAAGTCTGAAGAGAGGTGTTCTGATATTTCCACCAGGAGTTCTGCTGTCAGAAAAGGCAGTCTTAACCAACTAGGTGCAAATTTTATTCTGATATTTTATAGGCCACCAAGTTTTTTATTTTTCAATATTCTATACTGTGTTTTTATTGTAATGAATGCCAGTTGCTGCTTAAAACCCTTTTATGATTCCCAGTTGAGCTGCAAAGCAGTACTTTGACACTTAGCACAAGATATTCTATTTAGTGATGGTTGCAGAGCAAAGTAAGCTCACCTTATATTGGTATCTTGAAATAGAATAGAATACAACAATGATAGTCTTAGTATTCCAAAGAGAGCATTTGCCAACATTTAGAAAATTCCGTTTTATGGAAAATTCAGGGGTGATGGGGAGGAGGGAACCTAAAAAACTAACACCTTCACTTTGTTTGGAACAAAATGAAGTTGTGCAACATGAGAATTCCAAGCTTTAAGGACTATGATGCTATGCTCTCATGGTTCTTATGCCATACTGCTGTGTCTTTTCAAAGCAATAGGAACACAATTACAACATAAACATGAAGAGCTGACTAATTACTCTCCTGTGCTTCGGATCAGCAGCACACAAACTACCCTTTCAAGACTTCCATCAGGTACAAATTGAAAACAGGGAGGTTTAGATTAGATATCAGGAAGAAGTTCTTCCCGGAGGGGGTGGTGAGGCACTGGAACAGGTTGCCCAGAGAAGCTGTGGATGCCCCCTCCCTGGAAGTGTTCAAGGCCAGGCTGGATGTGGCTTTGAGCAACCTGGTCTAGTGGAAGGTGTCCCTGCCCATGGCAGGGGGGTTGGAACTGGATGGTCTTTAAGGTCCCTTCCAACCCAAACCAGTCTGTGATTCTATGATTCTATGATCATCGGAAGAATACCAAACGAAAGCTGGGCTTGTGCCAGGGAATTAGGGTGAGAATTAAGCAGAGGAGAAATTTGACCCTGGTCTGATATGAGTCCTTTCTTCTCACTTTGCCTGACAAAAGTCAAACCCACAAACGCCCAAGCATCATGATTTCCCTCTGAGGTAGTATGTAGTAAGTTTTAACTACTCTCCCCTCAGCTCTCTATACTTGATAACAATTATAATAATAAGCCATATAAATTTATTTAGCAATCATTCTTAACAAATGCTGTCATAATTCTAACAGTATTGTAATTCTATTGATAGCAATAGTAACTGTAGTCACGACACATCCCTAATAGACCATGAATGACTTGGCTGGCATATCAGGAGGCTGGAGCTGATCAACTGCTGGTGTTTACTTGCATCCTGCTCGCCAAATGCCGTATCTCCTAGAAGGTGGAGATGCCACAGTTGTTTACGCATACAGACAATATCGCTTACTAATAAGCAGTAGATATTATTGCCAGGGCTTTGGGAACAAACCGGGCAGCCAGCAGGGTTTCGCCCTCTGTGCTCTTGCCTGGTGATCCAGGGTTGACCTGACCGGAGCCTCTTCTTGAGCCACGCATGCAACTAGATGTTCCGTGACCCACACACAAGCCAGACCACTTACCTGTTTCTGCGTTAACTAGAAATTTCCACAGCAGCTGTGTGCAGTCTTAGCCCACACCAGCAGATGGGGCAGCTACAGTGCGTTTTCAGCCCGCTCTGCAATATCTCATTATTCACGGAGTGTGCTTTCCCCTGCAGAGCTCTGAAGCTTATGTTTCATTAGGAATCAGCCTTTTTTGTGGTTGATCGTATTATTGGCTATTGCCTGGCTTAATTCAGCAATCCCTGCTGATGTAGGAGTGTTTGAGGCACTGTTTTTCAGGACAGTGTCCCAAGGGCTACATCCTAACTGTGTTTCGTGAAACAACGCAAAGGAGTGGCTCCACAACAATAGTGGTGAAAAAATACTTCATTTCTGTTTAGTGAGCCAGGTAATGTTCATAAGAAGCTCCCCACCATTATTGCAGATTTAAAGCTTCAGTAGTTTTTGTGTGAGATTTCAGTGAGAAGGCACAGATTCTAGATAAACTGTAGCTATAACATTTTTATAACATTTGCAAAGTAGGGTAGTTCTTTATTATCTGGCCTTGCAAAAAAAAAAAGGTGGTCTCTACACACACGTACATAAATATACATTTTTTTCTCCTGGTTAGGTATAAATTATGGGTAAATTTTTTAATATCTATAAGAAATTGCATATGTCAGTCTGTTGTTACACATTGTATTCTAAGTACCCTGTTATTTATTGTAACAGAAGAAAGTCTGTGGAATCCAAATAGACTGTTTTTTAAAAATTAGTTATGACTTCCTCTCTTTGGAAAAAGACCTTTTCTCAAAGTTCAAACTTCTTGCAGGAAGGTATCTTCTTTCTCTTTTACTATCACTTTATGGGGGTAGGGGAAAGTTTCTTCACACCAGATGACACTTCCAGTGTGAAAGTCAGTAGGTAGAGCAGTGACCTGGGATACAAGACATTTAAATTCAAGTTCATCCTGCTTGATTGAGGACTTCAACCTGAAATTTCAGTATCTTTTACCTGTTCAAGGCAGGGGTTCTTACATCCTACTAACAATCCTATGACACATATAAAAATGTGCGAGCTGACTTCAGTGACATACTCGCTTGTGATGTAAATATTCTTGTCTATTGACTTGGCAATGAAAAATGTCTGCAACACAGCATTGTGAGGTGTCAGTTTATCAATACACAAGTGAGCAAGAAGGGTTCCCCTCTCTAGCATGAGCTATTCTTCATGCAAGCTTGCTGTGTCATTTTCCAACAAATGTCCCATATTTGAAAACTTGCAAATTGGCTCTTTTGTTCGGAGAAAAACGCAGAAACTGTGATTCAGTTCCCTCAGATTCTTTATGTGGCTGTTTTCTATTTAAACTTCTTGGCTGAAATCTTTCTTTCATTCAATTTTCCTGCGAATATCTCCAAAAATATACTTGGCCTTTCACCGTAAGAGTAGGACAGGAATACAAGACAGGGATGTTTAGTCCAGCTGTTAAGCTGGGCCTTTAGAAAATAATAGGATCATGAAGCACTTGAAGAACAATTGCAAAAAGAGAAGAATAACCACCATAAGATCAGTTCTGTGTTGAGTGATGTGGCAGCTTCTCTCTTCCTCAGTGTAGCAGGAGATACAGCTGGTCAGTAGAAATGGAAAAGAAGCTGGAGGTAACTTAAATAGGATCCCATAGAAAACACAAATGAAAATCACATCCACTTCAGAGGAAAAATGAATTCTGTAACCCATTTTAGTTTTTGAATCTGCAAGACTGTTTCAGACATGTGGAAGTGTTTGTATACCTTTCAGCTTTTCTAAGTGAAAAAAAAGAAAAGTAAAATTGGCTGTAATAGTGGTTTTTTCTGTGTCTTTAGACCATGACAGCCACAGCACAATTCCATTTGTATAATCCTGTATGGAATAATTAGTTTACTTAACATTTTATCAGAGGAGGACAATATATGATCCAAAAAAGATATCAGAATACCTTTTAAAAAATTGGGCCATTTATTGATGATGGTCTGCAAAGATTAAGGTATACTTCTGCGTTATGATGTGATCAAAATTAAGACTGTGTTACAGAAACAAACCTAAAACATGTAAAAAACACTTTTTACTAAGGCCTCAGATGTTCATGGTCTAGGATTAATCTTCTATATGAGAATAGTACAAAAATCTATTTAGAAACATGATACAGCTTAAAACACTAAGCACCTTTAAACGAAGTAGGGCTGTATGATGGGGATAAAGAACTGGGAATCAATTTTCCATACAAAGTGGCTTTTCACCATTCATTTCATTTGGTAGCTCTGAAAGGCAAACAGTTGTCATAGAAACAGTAAAATAAGAAATCCATTTGTTGTGACTGGATTATGTGCTTCCTTTGAAAATGCAAATAAATGTTCACCAGATAGATTTTTGTCAAGTGTGTATCCTGCCAGAACTTTTTGTTTGGAATAATATGCTTCAGGTTGTGTTCCTTCATTCCAATGGCTAATCCTTTCCATGCTGATTGGACTTTCACAGCGTGCTGTTCTAGTTCCTGTGATTACATACTGCAACTAGTAGTCTTAGGCATTTCAGACCATATCTTCCAACATCCCCACATAGGAGCTTTTGAAAATTTGCCTAGAAACAAACACGTCAGGTTCTCTCAGTCATCTCCTGTATTAGAGACGTTGTACAAATTGAAGGCACAGCCTACAATCAGGCTTTGCAGACTTTTAAGCTTTTAGTCCTCTGTCTGTTTGAAGGGCTAATAGTTGCATAAACTGCTATTTCAAGCTTTGGCCCTATCTGGTATGCTTTGAAATAAATGGCTTAGGCATGCATAGGAAAGACACAAGTGTAAACTGCATCACTTACTCTAACACAAAAAAAAAAAAGCTGGGAGTGAGCCTGAAATCTGGGTTTAGAAGTGAATTTTCTTCTAGCCTCTAGAAGGAGCAGAGCTGAAGGTACCAGCTGACTGCAGTGCTTGCAGCTCCAAGCTTTCTTTAAACCAGCTCCGTTTCCAGTACTGGTGTTATGGTTGGAGCTCAGTGCAGTCTGATTTGCTTTGCCTTTTTGACAGGAGTTCTGTTCTGCCCTTTGTCAGGTGGTTACTGGTACTTAGGCCAGTTAGTGTAAAACAAATCAGACCTTCACAAGCTGTGAAGAAGCCAGTTCAGGCCCCTCAGAACACCTCAAAATATATTTGAGCCAGCACATGCTGTGGTTACACAGTGACTGCGAAAAGAAATCAAATCATGAACTATTACAGGTACTTTCTGGTAAAAGATTAACATGATAGTTGCACCCTGAAAAATTGAGAACACCAGGAAAGGTGTTTGGTGGTGGTGGTGGTGTTTTTTGGTTTTAGGGTTTTTTTGTGGGTTTTTGGTTGGTTGGTTGGGTTTGTTGTGGGTTTTTTTGGGTTTTTGGGGTTTTTTTGTTTGTTTGTTTGTTTGGGTTTTTTTTAATCTCAGTAGAGTATGACCTGTAGTTCTGGAAATAAGGCTGAACTGGGATAAAATACATGAATGTCTGCATCTCTTTTTCGGAACTGAAGTATAATCCAAGAAGCAGACTTCGGCCACAAGCTCCCAGCTACCCTGTGGCACACACAGCACACGTCACATCCTTCAGGTTCACTAAGCTCCGGTGACCGCCAGCCTTCCCACTGTTCATGGCTGACCCTTCAATATATGGCCCAACGTCTCAGTATGGTTATACTACTGCTTGTTTGAAAATGAAGCGTTTGTAAAATATCCAGTTGTGTTTTCCGCAGGTTTCAAGCCATGGAGAAGACACAAACTAAGACTTTGAAAGCACATAAGCATTTTAGGGCTTTCAGTTCTGTTTTCCCACTTCTCCATATGTACAAAAGGTTTGTTCTTTCTTGCTGAAAAGTCAAAGCTGAGTCTGCAGTCACCTTTGTAAATCAAAAGTCCCGGCTCTGGTCTGTGTGCATGCTGCACGGGTGAATGTTGGGCTGTGAGAAAACCTTTCTTGACTGAACAAGTGGTTTTGAATTGGTGAATGTAGAGTCATTTATAAGACATTGAAGGTAAAGAGTTTTACAGAGGTCTTGAACAGAAAAGAGAGCTTCTGAATGAAAGAAGTCAATCAGGCTTTTACCACTGATTTTAAGGACTCAAAATTTCCCACTAAAACGTTCCTCAAACTGCGGAAGCTGCATTTTGAAAGAAAATAACATAAGCCTGTCATACGAAAAGTGAAATATTTTACCTTCCTGCCAAGCTCTATTTCTGAGTCTTGCAGCATTATATATATATCATATAGACAGGAAAAGATAAGTAAATTTAGTAAGTCTGCCTAAAAGCTTAGGATTCCTTGATATGTAGATTAATAATAAAACCTTGAGAGAGTTTCATATTGCTATTTTATGCCCAATGACTAACATAAAGGAAATTATTACCATTCCTTTAACTTCAAGTAGAGAAACTTAGCAAAAAATATCCATTCATCCAGTTTGTCAAATGCAGATGTTGTGAAATGTGTCTGAAGTGTGCCTTGAAACAAATAGTTGCATTGTTTTTTCTTTAGTTTTCCTAGAGCTCTCAATTTTAGATGCAAGCAATAGCAACATGGCCCCTTCACTTTAGACTAGAATGTGAAAATACCCACATGGAGAGGGTTTGAGGCAGATAAACAGAAAATTGTGTGCACTTTCCCAGTATCCAACTACATATCTTCTCCAGCTTTAAAATGTTCAAAATGTGCTTTTTTCCTCTGCTGCTGGTCTCTACATGACTGTGACTCTTGGTATGGTCTGGCCAAGACTAGAGGCATCACTGACACGATATTGTAAGAACCATCCTCCTGAGACTTCGTCCCCGAGCAGAACCACAACATTCTCAAAGACTTCTTAAGAAACTGGCTATTGAGAGGACTTCATGCCAACATTTTAGATTAAGAAGATTTGAATACAAGTTGGAGAACCCTCTGCATTTCAAGGGATTTAATGTTAATATTTAAAACTATAAATCTTCTAAATTTCAACTCTTACTGGCGTGCCAATACATTTTCATGAGAGCTACCCTGAGTTCCACAGTGAAAATATTCCCCTGTCACTGGGGGGAAAATTCAAATTGTAATATTTCCTTTGGATGTAGAGAGAGAGATAGAGGGGACAGTAAAATCATATTGCTCCAGGTAAGCATCTGGCCTTAGGTATATTACTGATAAACTCTTCTACATCTGTGCTCTAGGGGAGAACATAGAGACAGAGGCATGTTTCCATTCTCCATTTAATATTTTTAGTAAGAGACTTTGTCTGTGAGGGTTTGTTTTTTGGTTTGTTTTTGTTTTGGGTTTTTTTTCTGGATTTTTTTTATACATTTAACAACTGCAAATATTATTTGAATTTGGAGAATGCTTAGGGGAAGGGCAGTTGACAAATTTTAATCAAGAAACCACTTGCATAACAAACGAAACAATGGAGCAACTGAAGGGAGGCAACACCATCTGGAGAAAGAGATTGATAGCTTATTGAGAAGCCAAGGGTCTGTGAAAAAGAAACGTCTCTGGGCTACATAATTAACTTGGTATTTTATTTCTTTATGGTGTGTGGGTTGTGGGTTAGTTCAGAGACCAATGAAACTCATGCAATACTCTCTGAAGGCTGGGAGGAGAAATGAACATAGCCTAAAACAAAGCTGGGCCCTTTTCTTTATTTCTATTTCCTGGAAAAAAATTTCTTTATTTGAATTTCCTGGAAGCAGAGTCAACTGAAATAACTCACTTTGTTTAAAGTTTTCATCATCTGTACAATTTGACACATCTCCTGGGTTTGTGGGTTCCAAAGAGTCTCATGATTTGGCAAATGTCACAGCTGTTTTTCATATTTGTCGCAGCCCAGTGACCTGTAACAGCAAGAGGAGACCAAATAGTAATAATTAGGCGATTTCAAAGCATTTAGTTCTTCAATAAAAGTCAAGATTACTATTGTTTATATCCCTGTTCTAGTCTTTTTCTCATGTTGATCATTATTTTAATGGGCTGCACTATGCTCTGTGAAACTTCTCCATGGCATAAGAACTTTGCTTCAGTAGTTATGGGGAGAGAGGGGAATTGGTGCCATCCAATTACGACTCTGATGTGCCTTTCTCTGTTTCACGAAGCTAGAAGAGGTATTCAAGAATAAAATGCTATGCGAAAGATATAGCTTATTTTCATCAAAGTAATCTAGTCTTTTCATGAACCCAATAAGTATGCTTTTACAAAATAATGCTAATGGTTGGCTTTCTGAGTATTTTCTCTCTAGAATTTTTCTGAAGTGACTTTTGTGAACTGGGTGTTAAATAACCAATTCTTTTCTTTCATATATTGATTTCTCCCATTGACTTTTTGCTTTTGAGATTTATAATGCTACATTTGTAACACAACTGTATCTCCCAGGGTGAAACACGGATGAAAAACACTTTCTGTGGCTGTAGTACTGTTCTACACAGAAGTGTAGGTGGGTCTTAGGCATATGTTCACTATGCTGCTTTACTATTTAATTCCATCAGAGCTGATCTGGGGAATCTCTTATGTTTTGGCACTTTCCTTGGGTTTCTAGCAGTGTTGTAGCCTTTAAGCTACACATAAAGCTGGAAAAACAAAAGTGCACTGTGTGATTGAGGGAAATGGAAGAATAATACGTTCTTATAACTACAGTGGGAACTATTTAGCCATATAAAAATGTGAGAGAATCTGCACTAGGTAACAACTGCTGTGTACATTTCTTGATGTGAGAATATAGATTAAACTGGTTTTGGAGAGAAAGGCTTTTCACCTAAATGGGACCACCAGAGTTACAAGCCTGCATAATAGTAAAAATCAGAAGCTTCAGCTGAGTTTAATGGAGAGGACCTAATTCCCAATTTCTGTGCTGGGTGTGAAATTGCTGTGCTGTGTTAACATAGAACTGGTGTAAGATAGTGGAGAGTAAGCCTGATAGATTTTACTCAACCTCAATTATTTGCTACATGAGAAATAGATGTAACATGAGCCGTCACAAATAAAATTTCTCAGAAATCCCTGAGGCTGTTCAAGGTAGCAGTTCCTTACCAGAAAGCATGCATTTATTTCCTTCCCAAGCAAATATAAACTCTTCTAAGAGTAGGTCATATAGGCTTCAGATAAAGCCCAGTTTCACCAGGTGCTGTGGTCATTGATGGACTTGTTAACAGCACCTCATCTGCATGAGCTGTCCTCTGATTGCTGGCCACCTAATATTCCCCTTCACAAACAAATTCAACTTCTGTGTTATGGATGTAGACTTCAGCTGTAACAGCTAATACATTAAATGTGTATTTCTCCCCACCCTGGAGACACTCTCCTATTATCACCCCCTTCTTAAAAACTGCCTGTAGCTAATCATCCCCCACTACCCTATCCCACTCCTGCAAAAAGAGTAAGGGAAAAAACCGGGTATCAGCTTCTCTTTTTAAAGGGTGGGTACACTGACAGCTTTCTAGTGATAGTAACCAGGGAATTTTAATCTGGCAGAGAAAGATGGTAGGACCTCTAGAGGAGGCTAGTTGGCTAAAAGGGGAAACAGAACTCCAGGGGTGAACTAAACAGCAGATAGTGTAACTCAAACATCAGACAAAGCTAAAGGAATTAAAATTCAAGCATACATGGAGGGTAAGGAGTCCACTTACCTGCATATGTAGTTTTTGGGGGTTTGTTTTGATAGCTCATATTTCTACCTAATTAACTTGGGTATCAAAACAGCAAAAATAGAGAAATACTGTGAGTTTATTGTCCTCTGTTTCAGCATAACTACCTCAGTTTACCCCCAAGCGAAAATCAAAAGTTGAATCGGGCTGCAGGCGGGTGTATGGTGTAATTGAGGACACAGAAAAAAAAACCCAAATTAAGATCTAACAAACTAAACAATACAGCACAGCTGGTGCTGGCCTTGATGGAAAGAATGAAATGGGAGGAAGGATCTGTGTCAGCTCTTTTTTTCTCTCTCTTGCTGGCAGTATGTCAAACCCTGTCTGTGGTGGAGCCTGCCAGCCCAAGGACGTCTCTGTGGCTGTGTTACCTTCCAGTTCACAAGGTATCTTGGTTAAATAGTTTAAAACGGTTCTTGGCTGTCCTTGAAAATGTATGTGCTTTTGTTAGCTCTTTCTGCATATGTTTTTCTTCAAGTTCTAGAAAGTGGGGTACAGATGGCATTTGTTCCTTCCTATGAAAACACCTAAATACCATAATATTTAAGAACAACACACAGATATTTACTCCTCCACACGTGTGCAGTGATTAGAATTACAAAAGGTCCTTACGTAGGCCATACAAGGTAAAGGACAGGTGGTAGGGTTTCAGTCCTTGCTCCCTACTTCCTCCTTCCCTCCACACCACCAACCTATCCACGTGCTACTTTGCTTGCCCGCAAGCCTGTTACAATCTTGTTCTTGCTGAAATTTACCTTCATTTTTCACCTATTTCTTGAGAAGATATTGGGAAGGCACCTTTCCATATAATTTGCCTGATGGATAATTTTTGGGTACGCTAGCACTGTAGATCAGGAAAGTACTGGAAACCAGAGCTTGTGTTTTATTTGTGTTATTGTGGGGTGAATCATGGTAGCTCTTTAAATTTTAAACCATTTCAGCCCTTCTGCTGTAAATGGAACACTGATTTCCCATTAGAGGAAGGCCTGTAGAAAGATGTAATCACACAGTCAGTGATTCAAACATGTTTTGCATGCAGGATTGCTAGTGACTGAAATGTCGATTTCCCTAAAACCTGAAGAACAGCTGCTTCTAATGCTCAGGTTGTTTCCATATAAAATTGATTCATAAAAATGTTCGCACAGACTGGGCTCAGAGGCAGCCAACACCTCTGCTAGGTAAGTGCAAGAGAAATAGCTGGCTCAATTAGGAGAATTGCTCTGTTCTTTTGAAAAAATCTGACAATTACATCACGTTACTATTTTTAGGCAGATAATAAAGTGGAACACTGGGTTAATGAAAGTAGCCTGTGAAAACTGAGCACTACGGAATATTCACCCAGCATATGCATGGTAAGCTATGTGTCTGAGGGAAATGCATGTGGTCCACCTGCTCCTTAACTACACTTTAGATTTTTGCCTTAGAAGAAAAGCTGGCTTTATCGGCAAAACAGAAAATGTAATAAGAAACAATTTATTTCTTAATCCAATCCTCACTTCTAAAATTCCTTGAGTTTATTTTAGAGGCAAGGGAATGCTAATGCCATTACCTGAACACAAATGATGTTGGGCTGTAGGAAGGCAGAAATCTGACATATTCACTAGTATTCACAGCACTCTTCTGTAAATGGGCTACATGTTTATTCTACAGTGTAATTCACTAAAAGCTTAAAAAAAAAAAAAAATAAAGGCCTTGAATTCTGCAGGTCCACTGAGCACACTCTACTAAGCTATACAAATTTTTTAAGGTTTCTCTGAAAGTCTTGTGAGTTGCAAGATGATTGGCATTGTTGTTTGGGGCAAATAAGAATTGAAGGAACATCTGTGGTCATCATTGTACAACATGTAGATCCTTCTAGATCCAAATGGCTGCTGCTTTCAAGTGGTTGCAGGTTTTCCTAGCGCAGTCAGAAGGAAGAAAACTCAGCCCAAAACCATCAAAATATGTAGCTAATATTAGAAGTGGCATGCTGAATTAGAGTATTTATTGTAACTTACTGTGCTCTGTGCAAGAGGGGACTTGCGGAGTTGTTCATGTCTTTGTTAGTTGCTGTTAAAACTGGTGGTCTGGATGAAGCCTCTGTTTTAGGAAGCCCTTAAATGCCTGATTTCCAGAGACCTGGAGATAACATGGGGTAGAGAAAAGCTCTACATCTGCCCTCTTTCTTTCCCTCCTCCATGTGTATTGTTCCTCCTGGTTATTGTCAGGGACTTTGTCTAAATCAGGATGTCAGGATTTCTGGGTGGTAAGAAACCAAGAGGCGTTTCTCTGAGGCTACAGTGAAGCACTGGCTTTAAGGAGACAATTTGTATGCTTGAAGCAAAACATATACCAAGGACCTTGCTGATATGTGGTCCAGCAAGTAGCTGTTGGGTTAGGGAAGGATTTGCATGAGTGAGCTTTCTGTGCAGCTCCCCTGTCTCTCAGAGCCTAATGTGGGTGAATTATGGACTCTAGAGAAAACAAAATCTTTTATGTGAAATGTTTTTTCTCCTAGAATGAACAGATTAAGGGTTAGTTAATTCATGCTGATTGTCAGCTTAATGAAATATATAGAGCACAATTTTTCCTGTGATCTTTTTCTGTCTTACAGGGTCTGATTAGAGCAGTCATCTGGAAAGCATAAGCTATGATGGTACTTCTCTATTTCCAAGAGTAGATTAATAACTAAATTGGTTGTTCTGTTATAGCCTTTTTAAACAGCTACACTTTGTCTGCAGTTATTACACTCTAGGTATTGTATGAGTGTGTTTTCAAAGGCTGCTGCTTAGTCTAAAGATCAGCATGTATTCAGACTACTTTTTCCAGTTGAAAACGGCACTTATTAGCTACTGGGGAAAGGCTAGATCAGAGGCAGCTGCAGGCTCTCTGGAGCCATGGGGTAGGAGTAGGGGAAGTGGAAGGTGTATCTAGAGGGAGTTGGGGTTGCTATTCCTGCTCCATAGGAGGGTCAGGATCCTTATCCCTACCAAGCTCTCCTGTCTCCCATCGCAGGAATCACCACCTAACATTTCCCACTATTCCTTTTGGGCTTCTGGCAGTCTCCTGCCTCAGGCAATTGATAAATTTGCCTGTGCCTGAGAGATAGCCAGAGAGTACATGTAGGATGATGATGTTCCCTCCCTCCACCTGCCCCATTTTTTCCTTGGAGACATCATTGTCTTCTAAATCTGCATTATAACATTAGAGCTCCATTTCTGTGTTATGCCTGAGCCCAGCCAAAAGTTATTGATGATTTCTACTTTCAACCCCATTGAGACTGTTGTTTAGTGATATTGTCAGACAGAAGTGAACCAAAAATACACTTGCCAGCTCTGTTGTTCAGTGCAGATCCAGCTCTAGCCTGTATGTTTATTTGCCATAATTGGAAGTTTACGTAGCCAATAGTTACACCTGATATGGTACCTAAATCATATAATATATATGCTACTCATGCTTGAAGTTCACTTTGGACTAAACATTTTTTAATTAAGAAGGTAACTTTTAAGGGTATTTCTAATTATTTTAACTGACAGAAAAAAAATCTTGTCTTTGTATACTTGTTTCCCCATGCTTTTGAAATTTGTTAGAAATACTGTATCTTTCCATGTGTGACCTGATTTAGCTGCCAATGAAGTTGGCAGGAGTTTTTCCACTGGCTTCATCCAAAACCAGTTCAGGCCACCAGAGAACAAATGATAAATTACATTCATAAGCTGGAAGTTACCACAGGTGTTGATTAATACACAGACGATTTTCTGCCTAGGCAGGGTATGCAATTTGGCATCCTTCCCTGAGTAATATCAGGGCACCCTCCATGGTACAGTGGAAGGCATGTATCTACGACACTGGGTTTTGCTGTCGCTCTGGGGCTTTATCCGGGGCAGTTGTTGAGACCGTGTCAAGGTAATTGCTGGGGAAGGTATGTTGCTTCAGGGGTGCCTGGCTATGAAATGCATGCACTTTTATTAGAGGTTTTTTTCCTAATACTTTGAGGCCAGCAAGTTCACTGAACTGCCCCATGTCCATTTTTTTTTTCTTTTTTTTATTGCTGTCAGTAACAAAAACTGCAAATTTGGGCATAAGTATATTATATTTTTTCATCAAAAATTAGTAGTTTTTCTGTAAAACAGTGTGCTTAGATTTTCAAAAACATATAATTTAAGGATTATTTACCAAAACAGGACATTCCTCAGTTTAAATGCATCTTTTGAGATCTTTGTATTTTAAGTGTTCTTTAACCTATTAAGAACAGCTATTAAATGTTTTTCAACTTCAGAGAGTAAAAATATCATTGAATATATAAAGTGAGATTCTTTTTTACACTAAAAGCATGACTATTATCTTCCTTTTCCCAGGGAACATTTTCCCCATTATCTGCCTTGACAAACAACTAGTCTCACTGATAAATAATTCAGCAGCAAGAGACTCCGGGGCTGCCTGTATAAAATTATGGCATACATTAGCTGATGTCCTCACTAGGCAGGAGGTTCTGGGAGATTTAGCCTTGACAAGATGGCATTGCTAAATCCCTGGATGCCTCCTTAAAAACTGTCTCCTAAATGTTCGGGTCTCTGCAGTTAGAAACTGACTGCTCCACTGGAAAAACAAGGACTAAAATTAAGTTTTGCTTTGTTTCCTTGAAGCTTTGTTCTTTTGGAACCCATAAAGGTTGTCTGAATATTATATTTGACAGAATTCTTCATCTGAATCAAAATTAGTTGAGCAGTTGGTTTTAAATTTTGTGTGATTTTTCTCTTACTTTGCTAAAAGAAATACTTTAAGCGTCTGGCAGGTTCAAAGGGGAGACAATAGTCTCATCACTGAAAGAGAAAATGTACTCTGTGCCCAAACTGTGTTAAACTGTGTGGGTAAGGCACAATCAACATAAATTCTTGAAAGCTTGAAGGTCATACATATTTCAAGTGAAACCTTTATCTCAAGGGTCTTTCTTTCAGTTGTGATGATTTTATTTAAGGAATTAAAAGGCTGAGAATAATTAGTACTGTACTTTCACATGTGGAACCCTTGGGTTAGCTATTAGAAGAATCCGTGGCAGCAGCAGCAGCCTGAGTAGAAGCCAACCCTGGGAGCTTGCCTGTCCTGCAAAGCCTCCTGTTCCCCCTCCTGCATATCCCTGGTTTTGTCTTCTCACTGCTGCTGCCTCCGGTGATACGCAACTTGCTAGAAGGCTTGAACAATGTGAAATTGCTTCGTAGTCATCTCAAAGTTGTGAAAGCTGTAGATACAAAAATGCTGCCATAGGGAGAAGAGCCTTTTTAATTAATAGTCTTATTTTTAAAAGATAAAGATTTAGTAAAGCTCTGAGGGTGTTTTGTTTTTGGTTTTTTTTTGGTTTGGTTTTTTTTTTTTTTTCCCTGCAAGTAGGCTCTCAAGCTTTGTGGAACTGTGAATTCAAATCAGAAATTGGTGTGTATATATCTTCTGACCTCAGTGTACAGTTAGATTTTGACACAATACAGTTTTATTCTGATTTTCTTTTCGGGGGAGGGGATGGAGGAGGGGCAAGGGGGATATTTGTAGTATCATATAGAAAACTTAATGAGAACTGAGACCATATCTGCCCATGCACCTAAAACTACATCCCAGGCAAGATATTCAGAGGATAGGTAGAGAAGAATTTTATTGCCTCTTTGTAAACTGCAAAAATATCTGAAAGCCTTCATATAGGCTTTGAGCAATCAAATGAGTGTATGTTTTGAAATTGGAAAGGAGATTCTAGAGCATGTAATAACTTGGGGAGAGCTGGTGGTAAAAAGGGATTAGAAAACCTTAAAACTTTTTCATGTTTGGATTCTCTAGAGCATGCAGACCTTGCCAGAAGCATTCCTTCAACCCAAAAAAATATTAATCATATGAAACACTAAAGCAAAATTAACTGGATCAGTATCTAGTTTCAGTTTAAACTCTCTTGACACAGAAGTGTTGCATATTCCTTTTGTTGTCCTACATCCAAAACATGTTGTTAGTTTTATCTTTTCTGGCTACTGTGAAAGGGTCTGGGGAGTCCTGTGCTGTTTCTGCAAAGACACCTTGGTGTGGAAAATACACTGTTTCTTCCAAAAATATTTACAGGTTTGATGTCTATTTCCTGCCCTACAGAAATCAGTAAAACCGTCCTGTACTCATGCTTGTTGAAAGGACATAAAAAGGGGACTAAGAATAAAGAAAAGCTACTACCTAGCAGGAAAGTGTTTTCTCAGTCCAAATTTGAAATTTGCCCTCATTACAAATTTTGAGGGCAACTGTTAGGTCTAAGCAGATATTGAAATGAGAACTTCCAGTTACTGTACGTACTTAGGAAGGAAAACTGATTCTCAATAATATGAACTCAAAAGCACTTTGCCAAATCACTGTTAGATGTATAAGCTGCAGACTGAATGAACATAGCAAAGAAAAATTATGAATGTCCCATAGCAACAAAGTCTATTAATTTGCCATTTTTAATGGGAAACATATATTCTTTCTAGAATCATAAAAATAGGACCTTAAAACATCATCTGTCTTCCTAGCTGGGAAAAATTCCCATATATGTGCAATCATCAGCTGTGATTCTGCAAATTCAATATTTATAATTTATTTCCAGTAACATTTTATTTTTATTAATGGAAGGGCCCGAAAATATAAATGGAACTCAGGCCTAATATGCCTGATAGTATAGAAATAGTATAGGATATCTGTCTTGCTCCAGATGACTTATAATAAAAGAGAGACATTAATGTAGTTAGGCATGTGTATCTAATTGCCACCTCGAACCCCTTATGTTAGTCATCTAAAAATAACAAAGTCTCTGACATTACACAATATATCTGAACGGGTGGATCTGAAAGCAATACTGAGTTCCTGGGTTCAGGAGCTTGCCCTTATCTTGTCCTGCCCCACTGTCAGAGCAGGACCAAAAACCTGCCAGCTAGCCCCTGTAAGAGGTTGAAATGCAAGCCAAAATGGAGTCCTGATATTTTTTGGCCAGATTCTAGAACTGAACCCATTTTTGGACATAACCATAAACTGACCCCTAAACGATTTCACAAAAATGTTCTGAAATGCAGGGTCCCGGGGAGTTTGTAATACCCAACCACTCAGTTTCCAGTTTTCCAGAATAGATGTCAAAAATTATCACTTAGAAACAATCCAATTTTCAGTTAAAAAAAAAAAAAGGCAGCAGAAATAGAGTAATTTCATTTAAATAATAGCTTATATTTTGAGCCTGACTATAAGGTTTGTTGGGAATAAAAAGAAAAATTCATCTTGAAAGACTTTGGAAGAAACATAAGGGTCTTTCTTTAATGTTCTGTTTAAAATCTGCCCAATTTTATCATGTACCAATAAGATTTTTTGGGTTTTATTTGTTTTTCTCCATTCTATTTTACCTTCCCTTAATTATTCTTCAATTTTTGCTTTATTTTCTGCGCTTTAAAATATAGAGAAATAGATGTGTCAAAGGGATAAAACCCAAGATCCTCATCCCTTCCCCAAGTCGCTTCCTTTGTAGAGGGCTGTTGCTCAGTGATGTGTAGATGGTTCTTGTCACCATCCAGTCTTGCAACTCTCTTCTGGTTGTCACGTGGCAAAAAGAGCAGCTCTGGGAAGTGAGCCATCACGCAATGCATGTAGTCAGAGCCTGCCACAACCTTCAGCAAGAAGGCAAGGTAATTTGAAGAGAACAGCAAAAGTTAATACTTTCCTTTTCTAAAAACTCCCTGCCATAACCTGGATCCTCAGTGGAAAGAATAAACAGTACAGAAACCAAATTACCTCTTTGCAAACATAAAAGGTTGAACTGACCTGTGTAGATCTGCAATTCCTAAGACACTGGAGGACCAGCTGGTCCCGCTTTGTTAACTGAAAATGTAGTGTTGTTGAAAATTATCCCTGGCTGTGATTTACAGCTGGAAAACTTACTCCTGGTGCATGGTTCGGTATAAGACAGGGCTAAAAATACAGTTCTTGAAGAGAAAGATTTGAGTCTTAGACAGATTAATGTCAAAATGTTTCCAGGACAAAGTGTGAGGTTTGAAATTGTTTTTCTTGCTTGCTTGCTCTGTGGGTTATGCTGGTTGATTATGGAATAAGCCTGGTAGAGACACTCTTACAGATTCTAGGATGTTCACAGTCTGGGTTTGTCAGGGAGGCAAGACTCGCCTCTTAGTCTCTTTTGGGAACCAAGTTATTGACAAAACTATTTTAAAAAAGCTGAAACTTAAAAGGAAATACCAGAGGGCAAGTTTGGACGCTGTTTCAAAAGATACAGTTGTGACCCTTCACAAAGGCAAGATAGGGACATAAGAGGGATTGTCTTGCAAGTAATTAATTAGGAGTTCACATCTAACATTGGTCTGTACATGAAGCTTCCAGTAAGATTTACAGAGCTCTGTGTTTAGAGAGGCTTAGAGCAGGTACACAGCTCCCTAGAGTTTTGATGGTTGTTTTTTTTAAAAAAGGGAGGGTAGACAATACATGAAATTTCCATTATAGTAATGACTAATAAGTGACCTACACTCTGTTATACAGAAAATAAATGTGCATTACTTTCAGACCCTAACTGTCATAGTATTGCTATTGTTCTAGCAAACGCAAATAGGTAGAGCAATACTGCACAATTGGGTTAATCTTGATAAATGTATTGTGTGATACGTGGCAGCAGAAAAGGTCTTTTGGATGAATGTAAATCTAATCTGTCTTCAGAAATTGAGGATTCTACATATTCTCTAAGCCTTTTCTCAATAATGGAAATCAAAAAAATCTTGCCATTCTGGCAAAGTCTCTCTCTGTGAGGTCCAAATCACCTGAAGTTTTGCATCTCCATTCAGTCAAAACGGACAGAAGAGGGGAAGGTACTTGATTTTATTAAATCTTTCACCTGATGCCTTTTCTTAAGAGATGGAAATGTCCTGTTGACTCTTTCTTTTTGAGGACCGGTTCTGCCAAAAACAGGAAGGATGCTCAGAAGTTACCAGCCTTACATCAAACTTTTTAAATGGTAACTGCATATCTGCATTAAATTCCCTGAAAGATCAGTTCTGGCTCCTCCTGTGATGCAGAAGAACCAAAGCTCTTGTAACCACCATGAGGTGCTTTGGTTTGTGCTTCCACAAATCCTACCTAAATCTTCAAGGTAAATCCTGAGGAATCCCCTCTTAGTTTCAGGCTCAGTCTGGAGATACCAAAACTCACACTTTTCTAAAGGAAGGTAGTTAAAATTGTGCCACCAGGAGGGTGAACCTCTGATAGTTAAGCTCCAATCTCCAATCTATGCCTTCCTCTTGCATCTCTTGCACAGCTGCACGGATCATGTGCACCCACTGAGATGTCCTGTGTGAAGCAGAGCGCCAGTGTTGCTGTTGTCCTCTTCCTGGGCACCTGTTTGGAGACAGTTTCTCCTTGTCACAGGGGATGTGCATCAGCATCTCCCATCTGGGGCCCAGGCACAGATACATCTGGCGCAAAGCTGCTAAACCATTCCACTTCTAGAACACGAGTGAATCTTTACCAGGATGATGTGCCTGTTTCTGAAGGTGTTTAAATCTCCTTGGATGTTGCTTATGGAAATCGAGCAGAACTGTGCTGTAAATTCTGCACTTTGTTTCATGTGGCCTGATATCCCAGAGTAACACTAGGCAAAAAAACCTGTAATTGATTTGTCTGGAAACCTTTGATAAATAGAGCAAGTATTTGTGCCCAGTGATTGTAAACTGGAGCATTGTTAGGATTGGGCTAGAAGAATTAAAGCATCCAAGATTAGGGATTTTTTTTCCCACAGATCTCATTTTTGACTCACCTTCATTGTGTCACATGGGACCCAGGGTGGATATTTCATATTTGGCAGGCATTTGACTATCCCTATAGACACAATACCTTTTTTCCTTTATGTTTTTCTTTCTTTTGGAGGGAGAATTGCATCACACAAGGAAGAGCTAGGAAATGTGGGACATAAGTGTGAGACTTGTACAAGATTTCCTTTCAGAAGAAGCAGATGCAAGATACAGATGTAGGCATTGACGCTAATACATTACTGAGGAAGAGCTAGGATTTGGACGAATAGTGAGAGTTTATCTTCCTTCTGGAGTTTTCTGCTGTCTTGGAGACAGTAAGAATCTGCAGGAAAGAATTTATATACAAGGGAATTATTCTGAAGGGGAAAACAAAGAAACAAGAAGGAAAAACAAAACAAAGTTGTAAGTTATAAGCACACACCAGAAGCAGTAAATATGGAGTATGTTGATCTGAAGCCAACAAGGAACTCAGTAAGAGCAAGATATCAGGAACTTCTTTGCTTGACCATTGCTGTCTACAGGGTTGATGTGATTAGCAACATAAGTGTTCTGGTGTATACAGAGCTTCATTAGTTGACTCAGCTATGCGGATGAGTGACGCTACCTGGGAATTTATCTTCAGTGTTGTGTATAGCAAGTAGGACTGCCCTAAATACGCACTGGGAGTAGACTTGCTGCATGTACATTGCGATGTGTAGCCTTTGCTTGCTGCATGCCATTGGGGATCACACAGGCAGCAGCTGAGACATCATCTGCATGGATTCCGAGGGTCTCTCTGGCGCTGTGGGAAAATGCAGTACTTCTGATGGGTACCATTTTGAGCAAAGCAAATCGTGTATTACCAACAGCAGACTGCACTGAGGAGATGAGTCTTACTGGAGTTTGTTTTATCTTTGAGTCCAGCAGTGCAGTCTTTGATATGATGCATCCATGGGGAACTGTTTCCACTAACTAGAAGCCATGCTTTCTAGGAAACTGCCACTGTGGGTTATTCAATGGGAGTTTGGGATTTGCAATAAAAATGGAGCCCACATGAGGGGTCTCCCTTTCTTAGGAAGAATCCATTTCTGCTGTTGCCTAGGACAACAAGAGAAGCCAGGATTTGCTCACCAAGATAGTATAGACCTGCCTTGTACAGCATCTTGCTGGAAACAGGCTGCAGCCCAAAATTAAATGTATGACTTCCTGATGTTGTGAAGATGTGTCTGTTGTTGTTGTTGAAGATTATCTCTAGGCATGCTGGTGTCCTACACTTAGCACATGATGGCCACATCCATGGCACAGAGGAAACTGAGCTATCAGCAGTGGCATTCAAATACAAGTAAAAGTCATAGGAAGCTTCCCTTGCTTAATATATTGATAGCAGACTCTTGGTGTGCCCCCTAGATGCAAGATTAAAAGCAAATCACACAGGGGTTTTGTGAACAGAGAACTGAAATTAAAATTGGGAGAGTTTATGGATTAAGAATGAACAGGTGAGTGTATCCCACTCATGAAGCTCTGGTTTAGGTAACCACAAAAGGAAGACTTCTGGTTGAATTTACAATTGTGTCTGCATTTAGTATGTATTTACCTTCCTACTTTATGTGTTTGCTTACTAATGGGTTGCTCTATGGTTCTGTCTTTGATTGAAGCCATTTACTGCTGCCATCATATTTTTAATGTGTCTACCCCAGTGTGAGCAAGCATAATGGAAATTGGTCAATGTGTGTTAATTGTAAGTCCCTCCACATGAGCCACAGGTATGGCTCACACATGTAAACAAAATGAGTGGCATGTTTCTGGAAATAGCACTCCCACTGTAACCATCATGCAGTGTGTTGCTTTTTATAGGTTTATAAAAAAGGTGTCAAAATAGACTCACTTGATGAAAATAATATTTGCTAATAGATTGTCAGGTCTGTTAAAATTTTCATGCAAATAAAGATATTAATTTTGTTTTAACTAGAAAAAAATCTATACTTTTACAATAAGTAAGACAACTGGGAAATTTTGATAGTCTGTGCTTGTGAATTTTAATGTCTAGCAGCAAACAGGTCTTAAATTGAGTTCTAACCCCTCTCTTATGTTCAACTTTGACGTGCAACAGGCAGTGTAAAACATATGAGTGCAGATGTGCTGACAAGGGCTAAAGAGCTGTGATAAATGTGGTTAATGTACTCGGAAATTTAAGAAAACTTTGGGAGCACAATGAAAATAAAACAATTGCTCCATGACAGTGAGTACAAACAAGAAGTTGCAAATGAAAGACATATTCATTATTTTTTCACAGAATAAAAAGGCAAGGAAGAAATGTATGGTCTCTATCCTTCTGTCCTTGAAGTACATTATTTTTACTACAGCCATATTGTCATTGTGACTATACCGCCTAAGTGCTGGCTTTCTGAGTAGGGAGAACATACCTAAAAATAACTGAGGTGGTGTTCCAGTTTTCAGAATTTGACCCAAACACGTATTCCTTGAAAAATATATCCAGATCATAAGAGGAGGAGAGGCGAAAACATACGTTTGGGAAATTTCATCTCTGAAATATGGGAACAGCCTTTGCTAAATCCCATTTCTCACACGTTTCAAAAACTGCACTCTCATTTTGTAATTTACATCGTACAGAAAGAGGTGAAAATTGGCGTTTGTCTGTTAAAGGGGTGGGTGATTTTAAGCTGTGTGGCACTAAAGGCAGTCATTCTTTTTCAAGCTTTCTGCTGTGTAATTTAATTGAGAAATTCAGAAGTAGCTTGATGTTCTTTGAGGTCTAGGTAACGTGTCAGGACATAGGTGCTGCCATAAACAAAGAGGGATGTGAATGCCACACTTGTTCAACAGACACTAATCTCCTCACTTCAACTGCTGTTTGAAATTAACTTGTTTGCTTCTCTGTTTTTCTCTAGCCTGAACACTGGGAGGAATGCACAGGGAGGATAGCAGAAATCACATTCAAATACCCCATACTATGTAAAACTGTTTCTTGACTGAGTCCTAGGCACTGTTTCTGGACCTTAATATCTTCACTGGTAACTACACAGACAAACTGAGGCTTATAAGGGCTGGAAAGATCAGAGGATATTTGTTACAAAAATTACCTGAAGGGATTTCATGGGATAATAACTGCTTTTTATTATCTTTTCCCCCTGCACACAGACCCACCAACTCCTCCTATACCATTAACAACGATGTAAATGAAAAAAAGATATGATTAAAAGAAAAACTGTGCAATCCTAATAGTTAACACTCAAATTGCAAAACTACTTCAGCAGCTGTAGTGTTCATACTGGGAATTGAAGTATACTGGTAGTAACTGGGGAAACAACTTCTCAGTATTTATCTTGTAGTTATAGGCTGTCTCATTAATTTTTAAGATCTGTAGTGGCAGTGTTCAAGTCTCTTGTCTTTTGGTTATTAGCATGGCTGGCACATGCTTTGGAAATCACTAACTAATAAGCCAGGTGCTTGTGGCTGCTTTAATCTTTTCTCCAGCTGAAAAATCTCTGATTTTAATGTATAATGAAGGCTTAAAAATCCATTTCTTTCCTACTCTGGGGAGGTGCTGTTAATAGTTTTAGTGGTTTGTGTTTGACATCCTGTTTGCTTTCTGACAGTAATGGTGGTCTGAAGTGTCTGGAATTGTATGAGGCCAGCTTGTGATACTCACTGGTGTTTTTCACCTGCTGGAGATCACTTCTTTTTAACACTTAAACTGATCCTGAGAGATTTTTGAGGACCATGTCAGTAGTAGTATTCATAGTCACTGAAGCAGTAACCTGGTAGCTCCAGTAAAACCCAGGAAAGCCATGTGAAATGCATCATAATTTTAAAAAATCTCAGAAGTTTGCTTTCCAATTTCACTCTTGACATGACTGGCTGCAAACCTAGGGGCAGGTTGCTGCTCAGTGCATTGCACCAGCTATGAAGCCTTGTGATGTATTAGCTGTGCTTCAGTGGTGCATTGCTTCAATCTGTGAGCCCTTACAGGGGAATCTCCTCGTTCTCCTGTTTATTCCTTTCTGGCATGCAAACCACAGCCTACCTCAACGCTCATGCTGCTGCCTGTACTGGCTGCTTTGCCCAGTAGTGAACACAGGAGTGATGCATGCTGTGTTTCTGAAGGATGAACTGGAAGCTTTTTCTACAGCTACTGGGTTGTGGTATAATATACTCATGAATGAGTAACTACAAGTTGTTGGAAAGCAATAATATGTAACTAAAAATCTCCTTTACAAATAGGTTTGTAAAACAGAAGGATAAGAAAGTTAATTGTATTAACTACTTGCAATGTAAAGTGACTTCATAGTATGTGTGGTGTTACAGCATATGTAGTGGGTTATTACACATGCAGATTGAGTGTCTAGGCAATTGTTTCTTTCCATCCTTCCTACTGTTAATTAGTTGGGAAACTTTTACATGACTGTCATGCTAAACAATAACTTTGCCACTTCCCTTTTCATTCATGGTCATTCCAATTCCAAGTACCTACAATAACTTAGAGGCTACAGTAATGGATTTATAGCAACTGAAATGATGACAACAATACAGCTGTAGAAACAGGAATGACCTGTTACCTACCGGTAAAAGTAGTTTGTCCCAAGACTTAACCTTGTGCTGTGACAGGGTGGCACAGATTGTTCCCCTTCCCAGGTTAATACAGAAATGAGGATGAATGAGTTCCTTAGCCAAAGCTGTGGCAATTCACTTTTTTCTCTTTGGTTTATCCCTGGCTACGTTGACCAAAGGAGGATGATCCTCCTGCAAGCGAGGCTCTTGTGACTGTGGGGTGGCTGCTGCTGCTTTGTGCAGCCCCACCACAGCCATGGTAACGGCACACACCATGGTGTGGGTGGCTGAAGCGTGTAGCCACCTGTGAGCATGCTTTGTAGCTCCGTCACTTCTCCAAGGTGGTCGAGAGAGCTCCGGTGAGACAGCCAACCTGTGGCAATTGACACAGATGTGACACTCTTCCCAGTCCCTGTCTCCTTTCCACCTGCTTCCATGAGCAAGCCCAAGGGATTTCCAATGGCTATGACAAGGGTGATCAGGGTGAAGATACAGCCCTGCCTCTGACAGGAGGCTCACCAAGCTGGCCTAGCACAGCACAGGAGGAGGGCATGCTCATCTTTCTCTGGCTGTACACTCTGGCTGGCTGCATAGTGGTTTTATGGGGACACCTGGGAGGACTCCTCAGGTCCTTGGTTCAAGTGCCTGACTTCACCCATGCTTGTATTTAAGGTGGGCTGAGATGTGGGTTCACACCATCCCTTTTCTCTTGCAAGATGTTGCTGTTGTGACATGGATGGCTTAGTACATCAGCTAGGAGGGAATTACAGCAGGCTCAACACAGCTCTGGTATGTGCAAAGCCTTGTGTCCCTTTATGCAGGGAAGGAATCTCCAGGGAGCTAGCATCATGAATGTTTTTTCTGTCTCTGAAAGCAGAGATAGTGCTGGCGTTGGGAAGAGGTACTGTCAGACCCCCCTGCATGAGCAAGCAGATGTGAAGTAACATTTTCCAAGTGATTTTGGAGCCCACATGACACAGAATTACCTTCTGAAGTCACATTTGAAACTGTTCCCTCAGAGTTCTTCTGGTAATGAGACTCCTGCCTGCATCTTTATTTTGGGAACACTGCCTATTCGTGTCAGTAAATGAGGCTGTGTCTCAGTGCTGTGCCTGCTTCATCTCTTCTCTCTAGGGACCATGATCCATGTGCAGCCAGAGGCAGTGGGTGAAACTTGAGCCTTGACCTTTATTTATTTGTTTGCAAAATCAGTCTGAAGTTTATTGAGGCCTTTAGATGTGCTCCAGCTACTAGACCTTAGGTATGCTGATGCAATGCTCTCCTATCCAGGACACAGAATTAATCCCAGGAGAGGATTCTGTTGTGATTGCTTTAATTCCTGATAATGTTCCTACATTTAGAAGGGATATGTGGATTCTTTTTAGTGGCTGGGTGTTTATTCCTGAGTTTGCAACTCTTATTTCTCACTTGGCCTTCTTGTGGGTGACTCTTTAAATATAGACAAGGCAGAAAGCTGCTGGTTCAAGGTGACTGGTTATTTGGGGATTTTGGGGTTTTTTTTTGTTTTGGTTTTGTTTTTTACTGCATGCTTAATATTACATCTCCTTTTCTTCCTTACGATAGGTATTTTTAACTTCCCTCATGTTGTCAATAAGTGTTTCCTTTTTATTCCTGGAAGTTCAGACTATAAAGTTTGGATCCAGAAGAAGTAGTAGTCAGGTTGTGTGAATGCCTCTTCCTGTGATATTCTGACCCCTGTGTTAAACCACCGATGTTGCAGGCATTTTGATATTTCTGGTCATTTCCAGTGCAGTTGCATACAGTCTAGGAAACTGAAGAAAAATAAAAAGCATAGTTTCTCAGGTGAACAACCTAAAATTTATATTTTATGCTGCTTGGTGGCCTTTTGAGCCAAACCCTCAGGCAGTGGTCAGCCTTGTTCAATATCTACATTAAGTTCTTTGGTTTTGTACAGCTACATTTTCTGCACAGCACAACAGCATTTCCAAATGGTTTGCTGAGACTTCCCAGAAAGTACTGTTCCCCCTTTCATCATCTGTCAGAAGTATTAATAATAAAAATAATAATAATGCATAATTATGATGATTATGATAAGCCGTGGATGTCCCATCCCTGGCTGCCTTCAAGGCCAGGCTGGACAAGGCTTTGAGCAACCTGGTCTAGTGGAAGGTGTCCCTGCCCATGGCAGGGGGGTTGGAACTAGATGGCCTTTGAGTTCCCTTCCAACCCAAACCATTCTGTGATTCTATGATGATACATAAATAATTACTGCTAAAGTAATAGCCATGTGATAAAGAATTTAAAAAGTATATGAACAACCTCCTGCTTAACAGGTTTCTGAGGCTTTCTGCGTAATTATTCCATGTAGGTTTCTGCAGATTGGCTGTTAAATAAGTCCTTGTGTTCCAGTTGTATTTTGCCTTGGAGAGTTGATGTGGTCCCAGAGCCCAGGAGGCAGGTCCCTGCTTCCTTTTTCCCTTCTCTTAAGGAGCTCTGAAAGGCGTCGCTTTTTCTCTACATAGTATCACTGCTACAGTCTCTTGTGATACTGGTGTTTGCTTCTGAGTGTGAAAATTCATTTTTGGAAAAGAGTTAGCAGACCCTGGGCCCCCAAACCACAAAAATTCTGTGGTTTTCCTCTCTCTTCATAAAACTATGAGGTCTGAGTTACTGAGACTTCAGTTACTGATAACATTTTCTCCTATGTTTTCTGTGAAATACGATTGTCTGCAGGTAACCACCTGTGCTTCACTGGATAACAATAGTAAATTCTTGTAAAAAATCCCACAAGAGGCTGATAACTGCTTAAACACGATGGACATACTGAGGCCCACTAGATATATGATCTCTTAAATGATGCGATTTGTTGTTTATGATATCTGAACACAGTCAATAGATTTGTTTGCACGCGCTGCATAATGTTTTTTTGACTTTTTTTTTTCCTCTTTGGGGCCAATTTTTTCTGTGGTACTGAAATGGACTCACTTGCTTGACTTAATCTGTGTTTTTGTCGTTCAAGACAGCCTTAACAGTTTCTTCGGTATTTCTGTTCATCTGAGGACTAGCACAAAATATATTTGGCCCTTTTCCTAGGTCTATAAATACCTTCTGTATCCTTTATAATATGTTCCTTTAACATCTAAGGAGTCAACATTCCTTTGGCATTAAACAAAATCCTCTTTAGTCCCAGGAACTGCTTTTTAAATTGATAATGCTGCTGAGTTATTTGCTTCCCTGACCACCCTATGCTTACAGAAGGAATTAGATTCCTCAGAGTCTGATCCTCAGTAGAGGTTCTGGCAATCATAATTCATACACTTTTTGAGACTAGACATTTTTGTTTCTTTTAATGCAACAGAAGGTGTATTGATCACACTTATTGGATGCTCCAGAGAGTGTGTGCATGTAATCGCTGAAATTCCCTTGGTTTGGGTTTTCCTATTATAGATTTGTAGCTGAACGTGCAATACCTTTGTTCTCAAAGGTGGGGCTTTTTTTGCTACGTCCTTGTATCTCTGACTGCTTTCATGTATCTGGTGGGGCACTTAACTGCCCTGTCCTTCCTCTAAGGATATTCCAGATCGTTTGATACCAGGTCTCCAACATTCTCCAATAACCACTTGGAGTCAAGCTTCCAGGAAGTGTTTGTGTTCATTGGGTGCCTGACTGTCCAGTACTGTGTGGTGCAAACTGCTTCACTGGGACCTGTACTCTTTAACATCTTCATCAGTGACATGGATGATGGGATTGAGTGCACCCTTAGCAAGTTTGCTGATGACATCAAGCTGTGTGGCGCGATCGACACGCTGGAGGGAAGGGATGCCATCCAGAGGGACCTGGACAGGCTGGAGAGGTGGGACTGTGCCAGCCTCATGGAGTTCAACAAGGCCAAGTGCAAGGTCCTGCACCTGGGTTGGGGCAATCCCAGCACAAGGACAGGCTGGGTGGAGAGTGGATCGAGAGCAGCCCTGAGGAGAAGGACTTGGGGGTACTGGTGGATGAAAAGCTGGACATGAGCCGGCCGTGTGCGCTGGCAGCCCAGAAAGCCAACTGTATCCTGGGCTGTATCAGGAGAAGTGTGGCCAGCAGGTCGAGGGAGGGGATTCTCCCCCTCTAATCGGCTCTTGTGAGACCTGGAGTGCTGCATCCAGGTGTGGGGCCCTCAACATCAGAAGGATATAGACTGGTTGGAGCGAGTCCAGAGGAGGCCACAAAGATGCTCCGAGGGCTGGAGCCCCTCTGCTATGGGGACAGGCGGAGAGAGTTGGGCTTGTTCAGCCTGGGGAAGAGAAGGCTCCGGGGAGACCTTATAGGACCTTCCAGTGCCTGAAGGGGCTACAAGGAAGCTGGGGGGGACTTTTTACAAGAGCCTGTAGTGACAGGACAAGGGGTAACGGGTTTAAATTGAAAGTGGGGAGGGTTAGATTGGATATCAGGAAGAAGTTCTTCACAGAGAGGGTGGTGAAGCACTGGAACAGGTTGCCCAGAGGAGCTGTGGATGCCCCATCCCTGGAAGTGTTCAAGGCCAGGCTGGATGAGGCTTGGAGCAACCTGGTCTAGTGGAAGGTGTCCCTGCCCATGGCAGGGGGGTTGGAACTAAGTGGTCTTTAAAGTCACTTCCAACCCAAACAATTCTATGATTCTATGATTGCACAGTGTCAAATTACAGACAGTTTTCATCCTGGAGACTGCTCGCTGCCCATGTCCATGACTCTCTTTCTGAAGTTGATATATTTTAGCTTAAAATTTCTGCTGTCAAAACACAGAGGACCCGAGATTCTCTGTGTCTTTGTAGAAACAAGGTCAGTCACCCTTGCTGATAGGAGATCTATTTGTATTCCTCAATTCAGGCAAAGTAAGACTGGTAAGACAAGTAACAATAGAGACATCAGAATAGATCTTGAGAGAATAAGAGCCCCTGCATAGAATTTTTTCTTCCTCAGTTTAGGGTGTGTATTGTTATGTGGTGTCCTTAACTAAGGACATTGTTTGTTAGGTGCTTGTGTTACTTTTGCTTTCCTCATGCCTGTATTGCTAGGACTTCATGCTCTCTGTTACGCAGACATAGTAACTTTCTGTGGCTTTGTTAAATCTCTGTGTGAAATCTTGAAGATCTGAGTATGCATTTCAGTACTTAACCTTGACATATTCAGCTTTCGTGTAAGTCAGTCATGCCAACTCATATCCAGAAAAAATATCGGAGAAATGTGTAGTATTTACTAAAGCAATTAGAAAAGCCTTGATTACATTAAGTAGTTTAAAAGATTGTTGTCTCCATGGACATAAAACACATTAATAAGCAGTAGAACAATGTATTTCAATAAAAATCTGAAGGGTCTCTGGAGTGTTCAGTTTCCACATCCTCAATGCAGTAAAACAAGATAAAACACAACAATAAATTTCTGAGATCTTCCCTGTCCAGCTTGTGATTTCCAGAAGGAAGGTAATGTGGAGAGTATCATTACTATCCTATAACTCCCCACCCACCACAAACCCAAGATTTACTGTTAGGAAGCAAATCTGCCTTAGACCATGGTTTTTTGTGTGGGTGTGTGGGGTTTTTTGGTTGTTTTGGTTTTTTTGTTTGTTTTTTGGAAGGGGGGTGTGGGGTGGAGTTTGATTTGGGGTTTTTGGGAGTATATTTGTTGGTTTGGGATTTTTTTTTTTTTTGCTTGCTTTGTAATGGGAGGGCAAGAGACAGCAGGATATGATTTACTTTTTGGGGTCAGTAGAGATGTTGACTAACACATTACCTGATATCGCAAGGTAATGAGATGCTGACTTTGACATCTTTGTCTTTCTGCATGTGGCATTTTATTAACTGACTTTTTAAAAAATCTGTCTTTCTACTAGAACTGAAAGGTAGAATATAAGGGTATTTTGTGGACAACAGTATGAGGGAGCACTCTGACCCTTCTGGAATAAATGCTGCTTCTGTGGTTTGGCTGCAACAACAAGGGAGACTGTATCCAGTGACCCATTTGTGCCAGGAAGGTAGCACAACCCTCCAAAACAAGTAGTGGTTTATGTGTCAAATGCACGCAAACCCCGCCAGCCCTCAATTATCTCTAAACAGAGCATCCTACAAGTTAAATGCTCTGGCATTCACTGTTTTATAAGGAAATCCTTGGGTACTTTGACCATGGATATAATAAAAAGTGAACAAGTGAATGGCTGTGAAATGGAATTATAGGAAACTTCTTAGGTAAAGTCTAGTTAGATTCCCTGAAAACAGCTCACTCCTCTGTATTGCGTCATGGCTGCCTGATAGTACATGTTCTCTAATAAGAATGTGATTCCTAGGTCTCATTTGTGAGGCATCTGCTAATAAAATATTCACTTTCTTGTGCAGCTATAGCTTTTAGCATAACGGAATAAAATGTTTTCTCTGTTTTATGAATAAAAGAAAATGCAAATATTTTTTCCTCCCCAGTTTTTTAAGGATGATTTATCACTGTTCTTGTTCTCATTCCTGATATTTGCAATATTTACTTGAATGTATGTTGGATTTCCTAAGGGTTCTAATTTTTTTTGTGGGTGAAAATGTTAATTGTGATAAGAAACTGAAAAAGAAACTAGTTAAACAAACAAACAAAATGTTGGGGCCAGTCGTTGTGATGTAGAAAGAAATTCATCAAGCTATTGGAAAAAACTGTTACCTCCCTGCTGGAAAAGGTTCATGGCAGGGACTCCTCAAAGGTGTTTTAGTCTTGAGTCATATATTCCTAGAAATTCCACTTTTGTGAGTTTTACAGAGATGCACCTTTTATCAGTGATCAATATTATCATCAAATTAGTACTCACAGGAGATAAATACCCTGTATTTGTCACAAAACACTGGAAATGCGCGTATCAGGGAAACTAGTGGAAATACCTGGTTATAGTGATATCTCAAGACAGTAGTCAGTAAAATATGCTTCAGAAAAGGTGTTTAAAAGTTTAAATTCTACTATGCAAAATAGTGAAAAGAATTTTTTGGCAGAAGAATGGAGGTTGACATAATTCAGAATTGTTCGATCTTGATATTTATAAGTATTCTTCTCAAGAATGCCTTGTCTTAGGAAATACCTTGACTAAATATTAGTTATCATTATTTTTTTAAATTTTATGCAGTGTTCTCTTTCTGTATTCTGACAGCAGCAAGCAATGATGTCTGGTTGACTTGGAACTTAAAGCAACAAATAGCTCTGTAATTCTCCCCTCCCTCACCCTTGCTTCCAGCCTAAGTATATCTATTCATTTGACTTTTCTCTTTGCTGGAAATCTCATCCTTTTTTTTTTTTTCTTTATCTTTACATATTATGCCAATCTCCTTTTTGAAATAGACTTGGCAAATTATATGTAATAATCAGGGCAGGGGCAGAGTCCTGGCTTCTTACTAGCAAGAAAGACTAGTATCAGTGCTAATATCCAGTGTTAATTCAAATTCCATTTTTGTAGGTGAACATCTTGCTTTGTTCTTGCTGTCACTCTGTGTGGACAATATGGTCTTGTTTAACTGCCCACTGTGATACTCTGGTCTTCTCCTTGAGTGGTTACAGATGATGTGTCAGCAATACAAATTGCTTTTCCCCTGTGTCTTCAATCTCAATTCTTAAAGCAGAAATATTTCTCCTATCTTTCTTCTGATGCTTGCTCTTCTGTAAAGGAGTTGTCCCCATTATCCATACATGAAGTTGAATATCTCTGGGCAGATCACAAGCTTTACTACCTTGGTATTCCTCCAGATATTTTAAAACTCTGATACAGTCCAGCCTGTTACTCCGTACCAGTGCTCTGCAAAATTCTGTATATATATACTACGTTGTCCCATCAGTTCCTTTGGCAAAGCACTGGGCCAAAATCCGAGACAAAACCAAAATAAATAAACTGAGCAAACATCTGGGTTAAACATAGTTTAATCTCTGCTTTCCAAGTGTTGAGTTAGTTTTCCAAATCAAGACTTTAAGTAGTGAAAGGAAGAAAATTTCTCAGACATTGAAATCATGAGGATAATAATTTATCTGCAGATAATGTTCTGCATTGCCTCCTCTTCTTTCCCATAAATAAGTTTAAATATCAGAGAAAAACAGACGTATGCCAGGCAAAAAGTCTATGAAAAATTATAGCAAATTAAAGCAACTACATATTTACACCATCCTGTTTCTCAAGGGAATGCGTATACTCAAAGGGTGAAAATGTGTCATTTTCCAAGCCTCTGATGTTATTTCTGATGGTTTTAAGCAGACTATTACTTTCAAATGTTCCACATCATGTACTTCATCTGAAACTGTGCTGTAAATAGAGATATTTCAAAATATTCAAGAGAATAACCCATTCCAAGATAATATGACACCCAGATGGTTTCATAAACTGTGAGTATGTTTTAACTAGTGTCTCTTATCACTTACTTTGGGTTTTCATGTTTAAGACTGATAGTCTAAGAAAATGTAATTGCCTCATTAAAATTTTTGAGCTGTAATACTCTACAGAGAAGTATTAATTTGGCTTAGCATAGGAATGGGTTGTTTAACTTCAGCTTGTGTGAGACAAACGTGGTTAGGTGTGCTTCTGAATTATGTTAAAGCTTTAGTTGTCATTTCTGCAGCTGGTCTGCTATTGCTCTGAACGTGGCCTCATGCTACCATGTTGCATGAACTGCTTTGTGCTCTCTTGAACCACTTTTTTGCATATGCAGCGACTGCAGTGCAGTAGGATGGCAAGCCACTTTTCCTGGCAAAAGTGAGACTTCGATGATGGCTGCAACACCTTGAAATGTAACAGTTCACACTACTGAGTGAATACATGGCACTCTGACTTTTATCCTTTTGTTCTGGGGTGTGTTTGTAATGTCATGGTGAATTCTCTGTGCCTCAAATCTCTACCATTGAAATAAAAATTAATTTCTGATGTGCATAAAAGCCATAATCATTATTTCTAATATCATGTTTATATTAATGCGAACTTGAGAGATGCTGCAGGTGTGCATCCAGCCAGAAATGTAGTGAAATGCCCAATGAATGTAGTAATATACAGTGCTAGAACGAGTAGCTTGACCCCTATGCACTTAAAGGGCAACCTGGTCTAGTGGAAGGTGTCCCTACCCATGGCAGGGGGGTTGGAACAGGATGGGCTTTAAGATCCCTTCCAACCCAAACCACTCTGTGATTCTATGATGTGGAAGAGGAACAGAGAAATCTGCAGACCCAAAAGATTTCATGCCAACTGGGCAAAATCGTAATTGCAGTGATTCCAGGTGAAACATTTCAAATCCATGATGATATTTTGCACTTTCCTAAAACTTCAGAATTCTAATGAAATGCTTGAAATGTTGCTTGTTTTATTTAGTAAGCAAATTTCTACAAATAAATAACTTCATATATAATATTTTTATTGTTTTATTTTCTGTACCCTTAAATAGCCAGGCTACTTGAGAGAGGATTAAAACTAGTACAGTTCATACTTCTACAAGTAATTACAGTTAAGAACACTTTTTAAATCTAGTCTATTAGAGTGTATTACTCCATCAGTGATTTAGTGTGGCAGCAAAATTGGAATGAAGCTCCTGAAAATAAGCTATTTCTTTGAAGATCCAGCCCTTTAAAAAAGGAGAAGGGAAACAATTTTTTATTCACCTTCTCAGATCTATTGATCAATTTAACATCGAGTAATTACTAGGGAATAGATTAAGAACAGGAGCTACATAAATGTCGATTGTTTTTAATCCAAAGAAAACATACAATTTAGATATATTTGCTTTGTTTCCTTCTTTTTAGACTCTAGTTCAAACAACCTATTGAGGTACTACCCAGCGCTAACCACTGAAACGTGCCCTTTTTGAAGCAGATCCCACAGGAGACTCTGCTGGGGGCTGTGCCATGTGTGAATAAAAGCCTCTGACACAGATTGCTCAGTGCAGACGTGCAGGATGATTCAGTGAGAGTCTGAAGGCAATAGGTTATACAGGAGCCTGATCTGGCAGCTTTCACTTCCATTACAAGAAATTAATCCCCTGTTCAACAGACCCAAAATAGAAGCTCTTTTGCCTGCCTGGTAATTAGTCTCTTGCATATTTGCATCTCATTGGCTTTTTCTCTACACTTAATGGCACAGCTGCTTTTTGCTCATGATAAATTAGAATTGGGATCAGGAAAACATATCCATTTGGTAGTAATGTTGTGTCTAATAAACTTGTTGCCTCTTGAGTTTCTCGGTCATAATGTTAATCTCCTATTAGTTCCAGGAATGCATCACTTCTTTCCTTCCTCGCGCTCTGTTCTCTGTTAGATAAAGTACAGGTTTAGTGAAACAAATTTCCACATCAGCCGTCTTCTAGTTAAATCTTGGCTATCACTGAAAACTTCATATATCCTATCAGCCTTTCTGAATTGATGCCTGCACAAATGTCAAATGAGGGGAAAGAAGAGCAAAGTAGGAAGCAATTGGCCAATGAAGTTCAAGCAAGAAACATATTTTTGCTCCATTGCCCTTCACCTACAAGATGCATATAGGCAAATTAATATTTTCCATGTCTCTTGCTTCCATGGAATGGCTGAAAACCTTCCTTTCATATACAATTTGTATGCACCCTGCTTTAGACAACAGGAAAACCAGGCAAGCCCTAGTGGTTTTCTACCTCCTGGTTCTCTCAGCCTTCAACAGAAATAATGAGTACAGTAAAGAAGCGAATATGAACAAATTACTAACTCTTTAATTTGAATAGCTGGTGGTAATTTAGGATCAGAATTCGGAAGAAACATTAGTGACAGAGTTATGAATCATACAGAAAGCTGTTGACCACCAGGTGTTAGTAAGAACCTTCTCTGTTGAGAGCAGGGAGCATCAAATAGCCAGAGGCAGAATTGTTGGTCAAGAAAAATGAAGCCAAGATAGGCTGTATGAAATTTGAATTACTAGTTGGAATTGGAACTTGTTCTGCACTGGGTCGTGGTGTGCGAAACCACTGCAGGAGAGCAGGGGCTGAAAGAATAGCTCTGTCACTAAGGTGTTACCAAGGAATTCCATGGTTGCCTTACTTCTCTAGTACAGAAACTGCTGTGCAACCACAGCAGACTCAGTCTCAAAATTAGATTCACTGAAAGTTACAGTATGGCTGGCTAATAAAAATAAATTTTTCTTGCGTAGAATGTGTTCAAGTTTACATTGTCTATACTAATTTTTTCTTCAGATTGTTTTTCTGAAATATTTACATTTTTGTCTTTGGTTTTAATATAAATGTTTATCTTATTCTATTCCTATTTTCCACCTTGATTTGAAACTACTTTTTGTGATTAAATTGCGGATTTCAGGGCTCAGAATTTGAGATCAAACTATTTGCTGAAAAAGTAAATTGAAGGGCATGTTTTGATCCCTGCTTTTTCCCAGTGTACAACCTTAAACTGACGTTACTTGTTCTTTAACTCACACCAGACAAGTATTATTGAAAATTTCTTGGCATTTCTGTCTTTTCCTTTGAGATTCATTAAGCTAAATCAAGTGATAAATCTATGGGTAGAACTGGTGGACTAAGTATTTTAACCTTTGAGCTTCTTGGGATTTGATACCATGAAAAATATTAAAGTCGCATGCTGTGAACGCTGTGTTTGTTAAAGTACTATGAAAACCATGAAGCCACTTTTACAATTTGTTGTATCTGAATGGACTTAAAACCAGTTTCCTACTTGCTGTGTGACAAAGTGTTGAATCCTGAATTAAGCTCACAGGAACATGGTGTAGACAGGATGACTAAACTCAACTTCTCCCTGGTGTCACTGGTGGATTGAATCTACATAGCTCATGAGCATGAAGACTGAAAAAAAGGCCTACTATAAGCACTTAAAAGCTCAGAGAAAGCAGAGCCAGAAGCTGTGTTGAGGGGAAAAAGAAACCTGGTGGCAGTCATCAGAGAAACTGTTGCAGAATAATGTGAAGAACTAACTATTTAAGCATATGTACGCAATTCTAATGATTATATATTTTAATTCAGGATGACATGTTTTTGCTATGATAGATTTAAAGAGAATGTTCTTCACCAAGCCTTATAAGGACCCTGAGGACCCTTTCTCGATAACAAGGTAAAGGAAAGGAATGGTTCTTAAATAAATAAAATAAAAAACCACAAACCCTTAATTCATCTGCAGACTCAACAGAATTTTAAAAAATCCAAGAGATGTGGAAAAGCCCCAGATGAATTGTTTAAACTCTTTCTTTTTCCTAGTCAATAGCTGATCACACTTATTTGAAAAGAGACAGAAATACCCACCAGAATTTAGCTGAAGGGGCTCAGGCAGTCCAGGAAACAGCAAAAGAGAACTGCAGTGCTGAGGATGCTGTGGGCTTTCTCTAGCAGGCACTTGCAATATTTACCATTAGTGTGAAAAGGATGAGAATTAGTTGTTTACTGGCTTCTAAATCATAAAGATGAGTGTTTCAAGCATTTTGAACTTAAAGGGTTTTCAGCGTGCAACTATTATTTCCCTCCTGAAAGGGAGGAAGTTCCTTATATCAGAGGAGAGAAGGAAAGAGAGCACAGCAGCTCTGTCCTATGAATTGCTTGCTAATTCCCCAGAGAGGAATATCTTCACTCCTACCACCTTCATCTCAAGCATCCCTGTGCTGTGGGCTCCACGAGTGCCCTGCCACAAACATTTGGATATTTTGCAAATTCCTGACTTTAGAATGATGTGGAAACAAAATCTCTGGTGGACATAATAGTATCTTGTTTTGGTGTTGTACCTTTCTTAATTTTCAGGTGTTATGACAAAGGAGAATTATTTTTCTCATTGCACACCAGGAGCTTAAAGAAGGATGATTTTCTTTGAAGAACAGGAATGAAATGAAGAATATAAAGAAAAGGGGGGTGCAAATTATGATTACGCGCAGTGGGTGAGAGAAATGTTTCTTCAAATACAGAAATTCATCTGCCTCACTAGCTATTAATATAGTTATTGTAGGACTAGAACATCCTCCTACTGTAAACCCTGAATAACCTCTTCTTATCAAAGTTCTTAGTTTAATGGAAGCTAGGAACTTTTGCTAGAATATCGGTGTTTTTTTCCCTATAAATTTTGTCAGTTTGGTGCAGGGGGATGGGGGAGAACTGGAGCAGAAGGGGTTAGAAAGTGGTGTTGCCCAATGAGGCTGTGAAGACTCCACCCATGAAGGTTTTAAAACCCCAAGTAGACAAGGCCCTAGGCAATGTGCTCTAGCAGATGCTGCTTTGAGAAGGGAGGGGTGATTATAAAACCTCAGAGGATCCTGTTCAACTTCAACTATCCTGTGATTCTATAATGATATTCATTACTCTGCCAGTTGTGCAGGATACAGGGAAGATGACCCCCCAGGCAGCACTGAAAAACCTGTGTTCCAGAATAAACCAATAAAGATGATGTCAGCCTACCTAACTTGCCAGCAGACCTTATCTCTGGGAAATTGTCTAATTTGTTGTAATAAAGTGGCTGGTCTAAATGCATTTGCAAGTCTAAAAATAATATTTCATTTCAGAATTAGTATGTTTTCAATTAAGGCTCTCCTGCTTATTACAAAACAAGAAACATGCACATTAACTACTTATTGTCCTGAATTGGTAAAATATATAAATTAACCTGACAAATGTAGGTCTCAGAATGACTCTGAGTAAATACAAGAGCTGTATGTGTGAAATCTGTGAAACAGACCAAGATGATAATTGAAAATTGGTCAAACATAATCTTGGCACCAGAGGAAGGGAGAAAAATGAAGGAGGCAAGATATAGCCATCAAGGAACAGTACTGACTTTAAGCACAGATCATGGTGTTGGTTACGTTGTTTGGAAGATTTCTGAAGAAAACCTACTGAGATATCATCTGTGTCACTGTTGCAGTGCTCAGATACTGAGAAGCTACTTGAAAAATACATAAGGTTGTGCTGTGCATGCACTGATAATGTGTTGTGAACCTCAACTGCTGCCCGAAGGTGACTTTGTTTTATTGTGAGCAAAGTCCCATATTCCTTCTCCTTAAATTAGAGATTTGCATTCTGATCACTTTTTTTAAGATATAACAAACTGTGTTGGGCTACCCTATGCCGTGTAGGTGTTGGTCTGTGCTGGGGATGCTCGGTATCAGCCTGTCTGCATGAGTCCTGTGGGAGTGACAGTCTGGGCAGACCACCAGACCCCTACAGGAGAAACTACTTCCCTAGGCCATGCCAGGTTTGGAAACCAAATTCCATTCTCCCTCTCCAGTCGCACAGAACAGTGGTGAGGATATTCATAATTCACTCAGCTAAGCTGTCACTTGTAGCTATGCCTTGAAATTTCTAGCTTAAATCCTATAAATGAATGCTCACGAGGCCAGACTTTGAGCTTGTAAATAAATTTGATTTGTGGAAGGGCATGAAATAATGAACCTACTAATAAACAAATTATGTATCTTAACTGAAAAACTGGAATCAAGTGAAGAATAGCAACCACAGAAGAATTTTAGAAATCAGGAAAAATTGAAACTTTAGGAAGAAAAAGTATAGTCTGCTAGTTAATTTATATCTTTAGATCTGCTCTTGCTCCTGGCTGTTACTTGAGCAGAAAGAAACACAGGCCAGATCCTTATTTATTTATTTGTTGTGGTGTCTTTTTTTGGAATATTCTCTGGATTTTTAGATGACGCCTGTTAATATTTACTCAACCTGTGACCATTGTTGCCTTGACTGCTCTTTGTGGGTTGGATTTTTTAGGATTGTTTTGGCTTTTTGCTGAAATACTGCATGCCTCTCAAAAACAAATCTTCAGTGCTTGAAACCAAGCTTTCAAAACTGAAGATAGTCATAGAACCATAGAATTGTTTGGGTTAGTAGGGACCTTAAAGATGGTTTAGTTCCAATGCCCCTGCCATAGGCAAGGACGCCCTCCACTAGACCAGGTTGCTCAAAGCCTCATCCAGCCTGGTCTTGAAGACATCCAGGGATGGGGCATCCACAATTTACAGACCCTTCCTAGACTGCTTACATTTACCAGCACCAAATAACTTTTTGTATTTGGTAGACTTGTAGACCTTAATTACCTCTCAGCCAAATGCCTTCTTTCCAATATGTCCTTGCATTGTGCTCTCCTGTCTGTTCCTAAGCATTGGTATTTTAATATTTGCTCTTTGCAACCTAATTTATTGGCTATTTAATTTAACTTCAATACATTTAGACTGAAGCTTAATCTGTGTGCTGAAATTTGATCTACCTGTGCAAATAGTTATTTTTCCCCAGCTAAGCTGAGAAACACTCTCAAACACACATGCTCTCTCTATTCCATTGAGATACCAACAAATTAAACTACGATAGTGTAGAAAGGTATGACTGACCCTTACTGTGATCTGTTTTAACTGAGCCACTTCAGTGCCATAGACTATTCCGTAACACATTCAGGCTGGGTGATACATTGCTTTGATGCTTATGTCAAAACCCCAGATGCACATTTTGCAAGAATTTGGATCTGAATGTTGTTTGTTTGCTTTCCTTAGCTCAGGCTTTAATGCTCTGATCAACAAATCTCTAACAGTTTCACCTTGTTCCTTTAACGTTTACACTGTTCGAAAGACAGTACCCCACCACCATTTCTTTTATAAAAAGAGACATGTTTCCAGGTAGTGTCAAGAAGACAGAAAAGCTAAGGACTAGTCATAGATACCAGGTGGGTGGATGGGCAGGCAGCCAGCCTAATCAAGCTGAGATCATGGGCACAAGATACTGTCCTCCCCCAGTATTTTCTCACCATGCTATCCCTCCTAAAGAACTTTTTAAAATACACAGCATTATATCACTGGGCTCTGAACTCCTAGTGTCCAGCTTTAACTGTGTTTGACTGTCGTGCTAAAATAGCTATCAACATGCTGTCTAGGAGTGAAATATCTGAAACTGAATAGGTTGATGAAGTGCTATAATATATATGGATACTTATATATGCATTTCATATATATATATATAGGCAGTCATAGTAATCAGTCCCAGGTTTATTCTTTAATTTCAATTGGATACACAGTAGGTCTGTTTTTTTGAGGTTGTTTACTAAAGACTAGTAGTTCTTTTATTTCCTGATACATTATGCTCAGGTTCAAGTCTGGGAAGATTTTCCAGCATCTTTTTACACTCTGCCTGACTAAGATCTCTGTGTTAGCCCACCACATTTGTCAACATCGACTTCATGCATATTTGAAATAGCTGTGTTTTAGAACCTCTATGCAGTATTAATTATATGCTTTGTTTACCTTTAGCTGTAGACACTTGAGCATCAAATCAGCCTGCCTCTGCAGTAGACCTTTTTTTTTTTAACAGAAGTTTAAAAGGTAATTAGAATATCAATGGGAGACAATTAATTCCTGTGTGTAATTCAGAAATCTATCCTAAAAATCCTCCAGTTTAAAATCTACTTTTCTTGTTTTAAATTAATTTTAGATGGTCAGCCTAAACTCTCTGATAAAAGTTCCCTGATGTGAACGTGACCTTCAAAGTGAATTATTGCGAAATAGTTACTGCACTTTTAATGTTGCTGCTGAAAATTCTCTTGATACTGTTTTAATTCGTAATGGTTTGTTTATTCAGTTGTTTGCAACAATTGTATGTTTCAAGCTGGCCTTCTAAGCAGTACTGTGCTTAGCCTTAACAATGCTTTCCAGGTAACATGCTCAGCTAGAGCTTTATTGCATGACGTAGTAAGGTAAGAACAGTAAAGGCCAGAATGACTGTGAAGGAAGCAGAGGACAAGTAAAGACTGGAAGGTTTGTTTGGGTTTTATTTTCCTTCTCTTCTTAAGAGAAAATCCTGATGAGAGAACAAAGAGTTGAGAGGTCTTGAAGGTACATAAGGTTAGAAGGAAGTAGAAGAGAAGCTCCCTTTCCCAGGAAGAGCAGGGGCTCCTGCCCATAGCTACTGTTCTTCCTAGCAGAGACAAGGAGATTCCACCTTTCACCTAAATGCTATTTTCTGTTCCTAAGTGAAATCACGGAAGGGAAGACCTGAAGAAATTACCTGCTGTGGTGGTCTGATGAGGACAATATAAGGAGCAGGTAGTCTGAAAAGGTCAGATACTGCAGTTTTAAAGAAATCTCGGTTTGGAAAAATGGTGGTGGGGAATGTTTTCTTTTAAACAACACAGAGGCAACTGCAAGCATACTTGATGGTAGTAGGAAGGCTGTTTATGAAGATTGGTAGACAGCTGGTATGGCTATCATGGATCAATGTAGGCAAATAAACTTCTGGATCGATCAAGAAGCAACCCAGCAATTTATTAGATAAATGTTTTAAATCTGGCTATTTGGTACAAAATTAATAAAAAAGGGGGTGGGGGTTTTTGGAGTGGAATGATGGGGATCTTCACCACATCTGACTGAATCAAGCTCTTGTATGTCTCCTGGTCTCTTTTTTTTTCTGCTTATGATACCTCTTAGAAAATTTTGCCCTGATCTCCCGCTGCCAAGCTTCATCTAAAGCAAATGACTTATTAGTAAAACAAGTAGACCTCATTGAGTTGTGGTAGAATGGTGACTATCTTGTCTTCCTAAACACCCCCATTTGTTTCAAGCTTAACGAGCATTTGTCCATGTGTGACTCAATAGTCGGTGTTTTTGTTTACATTTTCTTTTGTTTACATTAATGATTTGCTTGTTTGTATCTAGTTAATCCTGACCCAATGCTTATGAAAATAAGTGGAAAGCTGTTATTCCTTCTGTGCCTTTTTTTCCTCTCTGCCACTCCTTTCAAAAGTCATATTTAAAAATGAATTTTCCCCACTGGGTCATCAAGAGAAAGCTATTCTGGGATAAGTGTCTCAAATAACATATTATTTTGGCTAAATGCTTTATGCTTTGTTTTGATTACATTATAATTTTTAACATGCTTAAAATCTCCCAAAGTTTGGTCTCTTCTTGAAAAAGTTATGGCAAACATGTACCAGCAGGAGCATTGAAGTTGGAACTTGTCATGGGAGCAAATGGGTTGCTGAGAAGAGTGACAAGTTCACCCTAAAAGATTTTTAATAATAGTGGACTGATTGTTTAACTACTAACACCTGAAGAAAAAAGCTCTTCCATAATTTCCTGTTCCTTAGATAATAGTTTCTTCCTTGAGGATGTGTAATATTTAAGTTTGATAGTGTGTTCTTGAGCTTGGGTGTAGATATATGATCATCACTCACTGGAATTTTCTTTCTAATGTATGTTTTTCTTAATGCTATTTATGAAAATCTTGAAAAACACACTTTGGATTGTTTCCATTACACTTATCATTCAGAACAGTGACTACTAGACCCTGCTCATTCAGGGGGCTGCGTTCATATGGTCAAGTGCAGATAGCCTCCTGCTAGCTTGGTCCAGGCCCAAAATAATCAGGTGCAAATGAATTCTCCCGTCCTCAGTGCTGCTACTTGCAGGCCGTGCCCATGCCATTAGCTCCTGCTCCTGGATGGACTTCACAGCGAGTGAGGCTGATGTTTGTAATGTGATTGTGTGGAGAGACAGATAAGGGTGATATTTTTGACACGTGTCTAGTTGTAAATCATTGAATCTTTCATGTTGGAAAAGACCTTTAAGATCATCAAGTGCAACCATTAAATGACACAGACTTGTTGCAAACTAAGTTTCTCTTGCTGCAGCCAATATAAGTAATTTTGGCTGCTGGCAGGTAATTGGTGATGATGCACAAATATGCACTTCCAGCTCAGCTGTTCAGTGATTGATACCACTTTGCTTTACTTCTGTGTGTCACTACCAAAGTGAATAGAAACCTGAGCCTAAATAACTGAATCGAAAAAGTAGAAAGACAGAAATACTGCCATTTATAGAGCAGTGGAACATGGGAGATCTGGTTCCCTACAGACCGCATGTGCTAAAATCTGTGTTAAACTGGTAAGAACTACAGGAAGTAGATTATAGTTGTTCCCTCATAACTTTAATTATTGGGTGTAGGCAGAAATACTTTCATTAGGGATGTTACAGACAACCAGAATAGGGATGTTATCTTGTAGTCATGAAGTGCTATGGGGAGCATTCAAGGGTTTCTTACACTGCTCAGAAAATAAGCATTAGCAATCTTTAATGCCTCTGATTGATGGGAGTACTTTGAATCTTCATAGAGTTGTTATAAAGAGACCTTGGAGAGGAGGGTTTGCCTCATACCGATAATTCTCAGGTTTATTGTTCATTAAAATGATTTTAAGCCTTGGAATCTCTGAATCCATAACAGGAGAGTTTAACTTTTCTCTGAGTGTCTGTGTATGTTGTGTTCTATGTCTTAACTATCCTTGCCTCTCAGAAAAATTTTTAGTTACTGTTGTACATGGTAGAAAATCTCTGTCAGTAAAAATGATGCAGTTTAACAGTCACTGAACTGCAATGTTAGATTTCTGAATAGATGTTACCAAAACATAGCTTAAAATATTGTTGCACCTAGGAGTGTGAATGCCACTGTAGGCATACTTTTTCCCCCATTCTACAAAAACATTTGCCAAAAAGATGCAACACCATATTGAGTAGACCTGGTGATGCTGAAAGAAAAATGAAACGGGTAGAAGCAGGTATTCAGTTTGATGTCTCAGAATTTGCAGATGATCATTATCAGAAACATGAACCAGAATTATGTGTATGTTTGGGGTTTTTGTTTGTTTGTGTAATTTGAAATGAAGTAATTTGGGCGGTTGCCCTGACAAGAAACTGATCAGTGATGCTAATCATGTATCATGACATCAAGAGAGATGATTGAAGGAGTTAGGCTTGACCCCAATGATCAAACTCGGACATGTCCAAGAGGGGAAGTAAGTACATCTCACCCAGCAGCCTGATGCAGTGAGAGAAACTGCTCTGTGAGGTCTTATACTAGTTCAGTAATGTTTATGAATAAGGTGAACAGTTATCTGGTATGTGCTAGCCCCAGACTGAGTTGGGCCTCATTTGTCTGAGAAAATACTGTCATAGATTATTCCTACCCTGAGACAAAAATTAATTGGTATCTGAGTTGCTATATGTACAATATCCTTACTTTGCATACACGATTTATTCTCTCTTGAGTTCCTCTGGGTTCTGCTAGTGAGTGTTGTGCCACTGTTGCCTTGGCTTCTCACTTGTCTTTCTCACAAGCTGAAGAATTTGACTTCTTCACGGAAGGAACTTGTGCAAACCACATTTTACAATAACCCTACCTTCTTTGTCTGCAATAGTGACTTGGTAATAAATCAGTGCATTAAGTTGAATTCTCCCTTAGTCATCATCTCAAACCTTGCATCATGTCATCCTCTTAATATAAGCAAAAAACTTCCCAAGGCAGAAGTGGCACTTCTGAGTTCTTGCTAAATGATATTGCAGGTCTGATAGAACCAAGTGAGATAAGCTACTCTGAACTTAAACATGGATTCCTGTCTTATCATTTCTTGCTGCACTGAACCCTGACTAAAGTAGTGTGATTAAAAATGTTTGAATTGCATCCCAGTAAGCCCCTGTAAAGCCTGAAAGAATAAAATGCACTATGTGTGTGTGTAACAATACACACAGACACAAGATAGTTCAGTAATAACTTGGGAGGAGTTCAGCCATGAATTTCATGCATCATGGAATGACCTCTGCCTTTTACTACTCTTTACCTTTCTGTATATATATATATCAAGTGCATGAATTGTTGTGGGTTTGCTTTCCTTCTTTTCTTTCACTTTGTGCTTTGAAACCTGAGTTATATGGGGTTCCAACAGCAGGTACAAGCTAGCAGTTAATTTGTATTCTGTCAGGGCTGGGAGAAATATAAACTTGCAATTCCTAATTAGCTATGAGACACTTAGAAAACTATACTCAAGTTGATGGAATCATTTTTCATTTCACTCTTCACAGGGCTTCTACTTTAAATTCCTCTTTGGGATCTGCTACAGACTGTACTGTGGATCTCATACTAGGTTTTTCCATGAACTATTTGGCAGTTTACAGCCCTTAGGGTATGATTTGATAAATCCTCGCTCTCTTATTAAAATTTGCAATAGGTTGCCATCAGGAGCTGGTTATGCAAACACATATTTCCCTGCATTTCGGTGGCCTGGGCATACATGTGCAGTTGGCTGTTCAATTTTAGCAGGGTTTCAGTAAATTCTTAACAACCCAAGTGCACGCTCCAGTGTGTTACCCAAGTGTCTTTCGATCAGTATGCCTGTTTTACAGCTGTGGTTTGTTTAGCTGCTTTCTTTTTTGCCTTATTTTTCTTTACTGGTTGATGGTACAGTCCCAAGCACACTTGTAGCTGTACACTTATAAAATTTTTGTAACCTCATATCCGAATTTTCTTCTGATGCTAGGGGTATTGTAGTGACAAATGTTAGATCCATGTGATGCATAGGCAAGGCTTGGGTATTTTTCCAATTCTAAAGACAAGTAAGAGAAGTGGGTTCTAAAATTTTTCTTCAAAATCGTATTATATTGCACCCATCTGTATCACCTTACACAAGCAACTACAACCACCAAGATTATCTGGTAGGCAGTCTGGTTTTCCCATGTCAAAGGTTCTTGCACTGTATACCCATGGAAAAACATGAAACTATCTTCTCAGATAACGTTCTTCCAATTGCAATGTGGAAAAAAAGAAATATTGGGAGACTTATTTCATTTTTTTGATGAACCAGGAAGCTTAACATCCTGCTTTCCATTTTGCAGCATGCTTGCTATTGTACACGCCAGATGGGTCCAGGTGCCAGTAGGGAGCTTTGGTGAAGCTAACAAACTTGGTGATGCAGAGATATCCAGCAGATTAGGACCTTTAAGCCTGAAGCTGTCCCAATGCCTAGGCCAACTTCAACAGGAAATAATGAACAATACATTACATTGTAATACATGCAACAATGTAATTATTACAATTACATGTAATAATGTAACAATCTTCTGTTTTTTTATCCTTGAGTTTTTTTCAGAATTTTCTCTTTGGTTTTGTTATTCAAACACCTAAGCATTTGCGTTATATTTCTCAGAAAGCACTCTGAGTCATGTTCTGTGAATGCTGCTGTGTAAATCATGTATTTCAATTGATTAACAGTTTAAAACCTTCTTTCCTTAGAGCAGTTGCTAAAATTAGTAACACCACAAAAAGTCTCAGTCTGTAAGCTATGGTAATGTCTTTGAAATAAAACATTAAGTTATTTTACTTGGAGTGTAAGTTTATGCAAGCTATTCTAGATTTGTTCTGGATGGGTTCTCAAGCAGATTAGATTGTGTTAGTCCATAATTAATGAATGGATGGTGCTTTGAGACCTATCGAAAAAGAGCTGCAGCAACTTCTCACTTTTAACGTTTGTTCACAATTAGAAAATCCAACATCTTACAATTAGTCTGGATGAATTCATTAACTATAATCTTGATGTACAACGTTACGAACAAGAGCTCCAATCTGAGTGCTTTCAGAGTTCCTACTATAGAGTTGATTAAGGAAAGCGTGTCTCTTTTGTAATGATATTTAAAATGCATTTTTACTTGGCTATTTGGCAGGAATCAAAATTAAACACTTGCATCTTCCAAAATTATGCGAAAATCTTCTACAATCTGCTGCTTCTCTTGTACTTTCCTCCTTCCTGTTCCCATAACTGAATATATTAAAAGTGAAGTTAATGGCAAAATAACTAAAATTCTAACCTTTCTGAAACTGGACAAAACTTGAAAGTATTAAAAAAATTAATAATTACATCTTGGTGGTAAGAAGAGCAAATGATTTGTATTTAACAGTGCAATTCTAATTCTCTCTGCAGCAATTTTTGATCACATTCCAACTTCAGATTTTTTTTTTAATAAGGTTTAATGTTTTTTAGCATGTTTAATCCAGCATTGGTAGGAGGAATTCCTAGTTCTCTAGACCATAGTTCAGCTTTTTCAAATACTTACCAATTCTTCTTTGAGTTCAGACATATAAGGTGCAAGCAGGACTCTTCCTTCCTGGTTAAGAAAGCAATGATTCTGAGAAATTAACTGTACATACATCTGGCATCTCTTAGTTCAGAACAGAATTAAAACAGCCAGATTCTACCTTCTGAATACAGCTGTAGGCTAAATCCTGTCAGCCTCACTCTTGTTGATTTACGGTAATGGTCCCAGAATGAAAGAGGACAGCACAGTGGTCAAACACATTTCTATGATCAACTCACTTGAAAGGTAAGGTAATACTTTCCGGGTGGCAGTGCATATACTGGGTCTGAGTGTGTATGCAGTGGGGGACATGTAGCTGCTTTGCACACATTTTCCCATGCTTTGCTTTTCTTTGTCTGTGAATGGGCTAATTGTCAGTGGGTGTTGGGTTGAGCCTTGACAGCTAAAGGATTGCACAACTGAACAGCTGTCTATCCAAGTGCAAAAATATATTCCTACAATTGTTAGATGCAGTAGGGCTGAGTGTGCGAAATGCAGATGTGGGAATACACATCACAGTGTTCATCGTGGCTCACTGCAAAACTATAGCCATCGGTGACAAGAAGTCATCCTTCGTGTACCTTAGCAAGCAAAGGACATGGTGAAGCCAACTCTTCTGCTCGCAGGATGTAGAAAGTTACAGACAGAACCTCCTCAGTTGCTGTAATCTGGTGCAGAAACTTCAGTGATGATTTAGACCAAAAGCACAGCTGGTAGATTTGTGGTCTTTGCACAGCGTGTGCATTCCTCTTTAGCTTTCATTTAATTCTTCACAGGGAATTTGAGTAATCTAAAGCACACTAGGCTATATAGCTCCTCACTAGGCTTGGCTACCGTTTGGTGTGAATTGGCATATATCAGACCGATGCGAAACTACTTTGCTGAATATCGTGTGGCCACGTGGCTTATGTTTATTATAGCTAGTAATACATTGTAATGGTACTGAACTTTCAAGGAAGAGCTCTAGAGTCTAACGTAATATCCATCTGGTCTATCTGTAGTTAGAGAGGAAAAAAAGTTATCACCCACTTTGGCATTCCAAAATATGTTATTTCTAAGTATGTTCTTCAAATTTATCTGTATTTACTTCACTCCATCGATTCATACACCCCAGAATCAGTATCTTCACTATTTCTCATTATAGTTGAATATGTCCATGACTCTGCCTTCCTCTTTTTTCCTTTAGAAGTAATGATTTTTCATGGTGTTTATTTTGCACTCCTATCACAAGGTAGCAGACAAAGATAAATTAATGTAGGGACCCAGGAGTAGGTTGATGGCAACATGTTACTACTTCTTGTGTCCTCATGGAGTTGAAAACACTGTTCCTTGAAAAGGCAAGATTTCATCCTCTTGGGAAACTCACTTTAAAATTCTTAGTTATCTCTGAGTCTTCCATAGGTTTAATTCAAGAAAGATTTCTTTTTTTTTTTTTTTTCTAATAACTTGTAAAAACAGAGGGAGGAAATGGGGTTCTCAGGTAGTCCAGTGATATATAGTGGAAAGTACCATCATGCTTTCCAGCTCTGTATAAGCTGAACTGTTTGGAGCTTTGAATGACATAAACATTTAATTTAGAAACACATGGCACACTGCCACCCTATGCATATTTATGGAGCTTCTCACCCTGTGAACTCATCCAAGAAGACTTTGAAGAACAAAGCAGCACTCTAGTATTGTGACAATAAACTGTAATAGAGTTTATAAAACTGAGGGTACTTTTTACCAGTTCAAAGCCTCTATCAAACAAGTGTGCTGCTTTGTTTTAGTTTAAGAGTAGAGCAGGAACTGCTCTTCCTTTCTTCAAAAGTAGAGTGAGTTAAACAGTGAATATGAAAACAGACCTATTCTAATCCTTGGGCTTCCAGAGGAAAATTAATATGTATTTTCTGGGGGGTTTTTTCGGTTGTCTGTCATTCATTATTTTTGTGAATTCTGCTTGAATGTAGCCTAAATATTCCAAAACTTGAATTTAAAAATAAATAAATAAATAAAAGGCAGGTGGTACTTTTTTATCAGACTCTGAACTTCAAGAGAGAAGATGGGATGTGTAATTAGGGACTTCCATATGCACTATGTAGAAATCCCTTTTATTGTAAGAGGTTTTTTTTAAAAAAATGTATATCTGTTAGTTGGAACACTGAAAATTATGTCAAATTTTGAGAGAAAATCATGAATGTTGGATAGATGTGGAAAGGAAAGATCTTCCAATTGTTCTTGTTGCAGAGCCTAAGAGGGTGTTGATGAGTCTTTTCTGTCTCCCGCGTAGGTTAGATATCATACTGAAGATGGGCAGTAGAAGATGCAGTAGGACACTTACTTAAGAATTTTCTGCATCTTTAAGTAGCTAAATATTCTTTTAAAAAATACAGGGTTCTCTATTTCATAAATTATTTTGATTACTGTAAGACAGTCTTCCTTCAGTGCTGAAATAAAAAGGTTAGCATACCATAGCAATAGTTTACTTTATGTACTATGATGACCAGAACCCAAACCTGTGGAGCTTTGCACTATGTCAGTTTATCTTTAATCTGCCATGAAAGTCTTTTTTCCCTTGCATTCAGCAAGCCATGTATGTACACTAGATAAGTGTTCTCTGAGTTCTGTGCCATGCAAACCACTGTTTATGCCTGTTTAGGATACTGTTATCTATTTCCATGCAACCCTTGAGGATGTACCAGTAGAAGCATGCAGCCATTTTGTGCTTTTTGGTGTTGATAACTGTAGTACTTCCCTAATACTGACAGTCTTAATTTCTTTGTAAACCAGAGACTTGAAACATCATCATGGATGTCTTTTGCTCTCTTTTTCCTCTAGCCTTTGTAGGATTTACTGAATGATTGCATCTGGTAGGTGGAATCTGGCTTTTTCTCCCAGAACATCTGTGACATCCATAGTAAAATGTTGACTTAGAAATGCCTTTTCCCTCCTTTACAATGACCATTCTATTGGCTGGAGATAACATGGCAAATTCTTCACAGTGTGGGTGAGCCCAAAACTGGAAACTTTAGGTATTTACACAAATATAGTATACTACAGTCATAATATATATAGTTTACATTAGGGTGGTAGTTGCCCTGTAATGCTCCAGTACTCTAAAACATCATTAGTAAGTGCAATTCAGGCTTCTACAGCAATGTAAGGTTGCAAGACAAGCATATTTGTTTGAAAATAATTGCCAAATATACCTTTTCAGTCACACTGGTGATCGGTCTCTTCTTTCCTGTCAGAGTACACTTTCCTAGAACATGTCTGTCGTGGTTCAGCTCCAGCTAGC
>NW_010226707.1:0-20377 GCF_000690775.1 Eurypyga helias
GTTCTCACTTCAGGATTACCGTCCAAAAGGTCAACGCGAGCGCCTACTGCATTTGCTATTTCCTCCTCCACGTCTGCCCTCCCCTGCCTCCTTCCCACACCCCCCCGCAAGCTGTACGTACAAACAAGTCCCCCCGGATCCCTCTCGAATGCCATGTTGCTCCAGGACCCCGGGTGAAGGAGCGTGTCCGAGGCATGGCGTGAGGCTACAGCCCGCGGCGGGGCCGGGTCCGGACCGTGACACCTCCTGGCACGCCGCTCGGCCTCAACGCCGCCGTAACTCAGCAGGTGCAAAATGCAGCCTAAATCATCGTTTTCCATGTTCTCCACCCGCTTTGTGATGATGGAGTTCTTTATTACGTGCGCAGTGATTTTTACTGTATTTTTGCTGCTTGAAATTGGAGATTTTCATTCATTTCCAAACAAGCTGAGTAATTTTTGTATTCCAGACAACTTAGTACATCTCTTGGTTTCAAGCAGGTGGTTTGACTGTCTCCCTAGCAGCCAGACTCTTCGTGTGACTAAACGAAGCAAAACCTTCAAATGAGCTTGACTGTGGGATGAGATGGTGTCTGTGGTGTTTGTAGTTCTGTTGCATTCTGCAGAATAATGAAAACAGGAAAGCGATGTCAACCAGATCAAACCAGCTTGTAAGGCTTTAGTTTCCTCACTGGTAGGAATTAGTTCAAATTTAGGTTAGGTAGGAGGGAGCTGCACTTCCTAGCAGTTGGTTCAGCTGCATCTTTTTTCTTTTTTTTAATATCTTTTATTTTAAGACATGGAATATATTCAAACGCAGGACTGGGTCAGAGCACGAAACTGCACTGTATTTGTTATGTAGTATATGAGGGTGTAACTTTTGCTACGTTGTGTTGAGAGTGTGTGTCATAGGGCCTGATTTGGATGTTGAGAAGCAGAATATGTTACGCTGGAAATCACATCGTTCGTTTATTTTTGCAGTGTGGAGAAGCAGCTCTTTGTGTTACGTATGAACACGTTGAGGAGCCATGTCTGAATGAATACTGGGGCTGAATTGAACTTTTCCTCAAGGTGATAATTTTAAACGGATGGTTTGAAAGCGAGCTGGACAAGGCTAGGCATTTAAGCAGTATAGTGTAGGTGAAGTAACTTTATGGGGTAAGGTGTTTATGGAGAAATATTTAGGGGAAAATACAGGGGTGAGTTCATGATGAACAGATAAATAATTTATAATTCAGAGTTCTCTTTCACAGCTTTCTTCTGCTTCTGCAGAGTTCAAGATGAAGTAGAGTTAATTTAGCTCTTAAAACAGATTTTGTGTTGTTGAGTTCTGCAGAATTCAAATATTTCTCATCACATACCGTTGCCAACAGCAAACATGACACTTTTACCATAAATGCAGTTTCAGAATAAAAAAAAGTTGGACATTTAGTAGTATACTGTTACTGATTCCCCCCAATCTGCACATGTATAATTAAGGGTTTTTTTTATAAATATTAAGTAAAACTTACTCTGAGGACATGAATGTAAAATAAATCCTGTGTCTCTTACAGATGGAAGTAATATGAGGGAAAAGAAAAGAAGTAACGGTAAAACAGGATTGAATGACTTAAAGTTAGACTAGGCAGCTGTGGCGTTAGCGTGGAAAACCTGAGTCCTGACCCTACGAGTCTGTAAAACTCTTCGCTCATCGTTTCTCTTGCTTACAAAAGTTACTGATTCATTGTGCACCTTTCGGTATCCTAATTTAGTGTTCTGTGTCTCAGTGTGGTTGTATAAGTGTTAACTGAGATAATAGCTGCTAAGGAGCTTCAAATACAACAGTAATTAAATACATTGGGAAAAAATTGTCAGATTCTTTGGGAATTGTCGCCATATAGCACAAAACAATTTAGCTGGTTTTTAACTGTGGTGTTTTTCTTTTTTAGCCACTGTTAGGGTTTTCGGGGGGGGCTGGTTCTTGAGAAACTGTATTGAGTGACCCCTTCATGTCCCCCAAAGACTTACCCGTTTGAAACTAGTGGCAGATCAATGCGTTTTGAGAGAACGGGTATCAAGCGATAAGTGAAGGAATACAAACCTCTAGTAAATTGATATTTGTTAAGGTTATTTTTTTAACTGGGTTTTGTTTGTAACATGAATGTCATGAATGAGTTAAATACAGTAGAAGCTCTGGGTTTTTTTTTCTTTCTCAGATTATGGCAAACATTCATGTTGTAAGCAGCACCATGCTGTATTCTGTGGTAAACTTTGGAAAGCTGAATGTGACAACCAGAATCTATTAGACTTGATGGGGATTCCATTAAAAAGAAATCAATTCTCAATTTTTCTGCATCTGTAGTTCGTATGAAGTTCAGTGCTGTGATAACTGAGGCAGCTTGATATTCAGCCACCAGTGATCCAAGCAGAAAGTTGGTAAATGAGGAGTGTGGTGTGGTCACAGGGACAAGCTTGAGATTTAGAAACACAAATAACTCAGTAGAACACTGGAGGAGTAAAGGACTTAGAGCCACAATGGTTTTAATAGCAACTGAAAGCATTGTTGATATTTTTTCTCCAGCTAGAGGAAGAGGATGTTTGACTCCGTTTAAAGATAAATGGTTGCAAGTGCAAGTCTGTGCTTCCCGTTTGTACTTTACGGTAATCTTCATGCTTGGTGGTACAGCTGCTGATCATTGTACCCTACACAGAGATTCTCACACCTTGGTCTTGATGGTCAGTCACGCAGCAGAGTCAGGGTGGAAATGTAGGACTGGAAATTTGGGTTAGTCCAGCATTTAAGACTTGGGTTTTAATCTTGATAGGTAAGTCACCCTTTGACATGGAAGTAGCTCGTAGATTTAGGTTTAGTGTTCCAGTGCAAAGGTAAGCGTGTATTTTCTTGGACTACTAAAAGCAGTGGTTACACTTCCTAGCAGCTCAAAAGATTAAATGTGATTTGGTGCTCTGAAATTTCTTGTTCTAAAAACGGTGGGAAATGGCAGATTGAAGTAGAAGTGTGAATGGAGGCTATGCTCTTGATGACTATTGCTTGTTTAGACCTCATAATGTTTGCAATTTGGCTAAAAGAGGCAGTTTTTGCAAATAGTCATGGTCATTTGCAGAAGTTGCCTTCTCTCGGACAAAAGCTTCTGTCTCAAGCGTGCGGTCAGAAGGAGAGAACACGTCTCCGTAACTCAGCCTGCCTCGGTGCAAAGTCCAACAGCTTAATTAGATCTGTGGGTGAGAGTGGATTTAAGCGGTCTCTGGGCTTTGCACTTGAGTAGCTGGGGTAGCCTTGTGCCAGCGCCGTTGGGGCGCTGGGTCCTGGCACGAGAGCAGCGTGGCTGACTGGGCGGTACTATCTTAGGTTTAGGAAGTAGTTTAAAATTCTCAACTCGTTTCTAATTTCTTACCTCTGAGTCATATCTTCAAATGGTTCTCGCTACGCCGTGCGTGCTCTTTGAAACGCGATTGGGCGTCCTCTTTATCTGTGTCTTTAGTATAGCCCCTAAATACCCCAGACCCGTTTTTGAGTATGTGTAACTTTAACTGGTAGTTCAGATCATCATCTTAACGTTACGTTGCTGGAAACCTGTCACAGCGAACATGCGTTACGTTTCCTTGTGAAGATGGGTGCATCCTACAGACGCTGGCTTGTAGCTGAGCGGTGTGAGAACAGTGGTGGGCCTCCAGCGCTGCGCTGTTACACGCGCTGGTTTTCGGCACAGATGGGGTATTTGCGGGTTTCACAGCTCGCGTAAAGGGTTCTCTGAGGCTACCTGATGCTGTACTGGTGCAGGGAAAACGCTGACATTATAAGCTTCACGACTTGCAAGCTCATGTGAAACTTTGGCTGCACTGCGTGTTTTTTGTTCGTGCTTGTGTGTAGTTGTAAAAGAAACCAACGCTTAGACAACAGCAAACTTAAAATTGTTAAATGTGTTGGGAGTTTACTCCTTTGGTGTTGCTAGTAGATTTCTCCCCCTCCCAGCACCTTCCTTCATGACCTTAGCAATTAGAACATCTTTTTTCTTTTCTTAACACACAGTGACAACACCAAAGAAACTGCCCTGGCATCTGTAATCCTGTTCGCAGAATCTGAATGTAGGGCAATTATAGATAGGGTTGGGGTTTTTTTAATTAGCTTGCTGTGACAGCAGTTTGTATCTTCAGAAGGAGGAGGCTTTTAAGAATTTGGTTTCGTTCTGAATAAGTAGCTAATTTTGAATTCCATTTTCTTGCAACGCTAAGGAAACAGTTGTATTATTAATAGTCGTCAGACCACTTAAAGCTTAATATATCGCAGTCACCAAGTAGGAGATTAACTCGGAGCATTTAAGAATGTTATCAAACATGGATAACATTTGGTTCCTTGTGAGAGTATTATTTAATTAATTCTTTGATGCAGTTTTATTTTTGTTTGGGCTAAATTTTATTGACTATTTTAAGTTTCACAAATAGACATATTGAAACTGTTGCTGTGGTGTTTATTCAGGTGTTTGTGCTAAGTGTTGGTTGTCATGTAAAGAATTGTATTCTAAGTTGCTCTTAGGTGCTCTGAAATGCCTAACAAAAAGCAGGTGCACGAACAGTTTTAGAAAAGTACAGTGTGTGCCTGCGATGTTGGTGATGCTTCTCAAAAAATGTCTTTAAGGCTCTGATTTTTTTTGAGTGTTTTTGTTGTATTTTTAAGGATCACTTCCTTATACTGAAAACTGGCAAGCTTAAGTTGTGTTGTAAAAACAGAAGAGCAAATTTCGGCGCAGGTGGCTTTCTAAGGAGATTATAAGGGGAGGCTCCTAAAGAAGCATCCTAGTGGATCTGAATGAATAGAAGCGATATTCTGATAGCTCTTCGGGTATATGCGGAGGGAGTTGCCTAATGTATGTGTTCCTGGCAGTGCAAAAGAAACCTTTTAGCCAAGGGACAAGAGGTTGGGATGGGGGAGATGGAAGCGCCTTCCCTTGGTAGTTACACTACCTCTTGGTTTGGGTGCATGTGAAACTGGCTTTGGCTGGAGGTTGAGTGAGACCTTCCTCAACTTGAGCGTGAAGTATCCAACTGATCAGTTAGCAACTGTGTGCTGTTTGTTGCTAGGCATTTAAAACCATCCTGAGGTATGTGGGGAAAAAAAACTTTCAAAGCGATGACTAAAAACTTAAGAGCCTGTAGGTTGTGGGTCAAAATGTGTTATTGAGCTTGTTTTCTTCATTGCTCGTTCTCGCCCAGTGCTGGGTAGAGGAGATGGGGAGAAACATACAGTAATACGTCATCTATGACTTAAAAAGCTGTTTCTTCTCAGGAGAAAATCCTTAATACTCTGCATGTAAAAGTGGCATATTTTTAAATTAGCAGGTTATAGTTAATACTGTGAACTAAATCAAATTTTCTGTTTATTCTAGTTGGGTTGGATGCTGCTGGTAAGACAACTATTCTTTATAAGCTGAAACTAGGAGAAATTGTCACCACCATTCCCACTATTGGTAAGATGACCTGTTCTCATGGCTTCATTCTTCTTACTCTAAGGTTGTGTTGTACAGACAGGCTTCTGAAGGGCAGGGATTTGCTGTCATTGCTGTTAGTGTAACAGTCCAGGCAAACGTGGGCTTTGTGGTACGGCCATCATGGAACTGTGTCAGACCCAGGATACATCTAGAGCAGAATCCCATGTCTGACAGTGGATGGGAGCAGATGCTCAGAAGTATAGGGCCCAAGAAGGTAGCAGTGTTTCCCCCAAAACACCGTGAACCTCTAGCATTTTGTGGCTGAAAGACTTGCTGAACCAAAGATGGTATACTTGGATTTTATTGATTAATATTTTTTCCCTTCAGTCAATTTTCTTCTTGATCTAGCAATTGAGTTCTGATAAGCCATTTTTATATGTATATATAGGAGAAATATAATTTAGGAAGTAACTATCTTTAACATGATTAGCATTACATTTTACCACTAGCATTAGCTATTTCTAACTGTTTGTCTCTCTCTATTTTAGGTTTTAATGTGGAAACGGTAGAATATAAAAACATTTGTTTCACAGTTTGGGATGTTGGTGGTCAAGATAAAATCAGACCTCTTTGGAGGCATTATTTCCAAAACACACAGGTGAGAGTTCTGAGGCAGCAGCTGTTCAAGACTGCTTTGTAAAGTCTCACTGTACACGAGAAGTTGTCTTCTGCCCCTTCCTTTCAGAAGGCTCCTCAGTACTTCCTGCAAGTTCTAAGGGATACCCGGGTTTTATTCTAGTTGAAGCTGGTTTGTTACCCTGAAGGATAAAGTCTGGTCCTGAGCGTAGCCTGGCCAGGCTGAAGTCCTTGAGGATCTGCCAGTGTTACGTGATGTGCCAGAGAGCTGGTTTGATTGTCAGGAACTCTTCAACTTCGTGGTATCCATGCTTTGATCTGTTTGAACTGGCGTTGGCTTATATGTAAAAAGTGTTTCTGCCTAAACACCCTTCTACATTAATCAGCCTTAAAATACACTGATATAGCACATTTCAAGTTGTTTATTTAGTACACTGAGTATCAAAAATATTGTAGAAGATCTTGTTACTAATTGATTAGAAAGTGTCTGCTTTGTGTTGATGTGACTGCTGCCATTTTTGGTGACATAAGTGTGATCCTTTCCTTTGGTAGGAAAGTAAGTTGCTTATTAGTATCAGGAAACTCTGGGAAGCGGTGGTGTGTGGTTTTGGGTTTGGTTTTTGTTTTTCCCTGTGTAGGATATAGAACTGTTTCCAAGAAACCTCTGTGCAGTGTAATGCGTGTGATTGGTGCAGAAAAATGGAGAAGTCTGGATTGACAAAAGGAGATGGCAAAGTACTGTTGTTAATAGAGTAATGCTTAATTTCAGTTCCTTATTCAACCATATTACTAAATACTTTTTTAAAGACGCTTCGTTTTTCTTAGACAATGATAAAGTGCAAGGTTTTCAGACTGAAATGTAAGAGTAAATAATGTGTGTAAGGAGGTCACTTGAATCACAGATGCCATTAGGGATACTGTTTGCTACAAGGTCTTTTTTAAACAGATTCAAAGGTTTTTTTCAGTGAAACACATGATGGTGAAGTACTTGTGAATCTCTCGCTGCATTTAACATGGTACAACGAGTGAAAAGGGAGGAGGGAATGTTGGGTTCTGAAATTTTGCTGGTGTGTCCCATCCTCCCCAGTGAATCCTACACTTGTCATTAAACTGGTATTTGTGGAGTTTACTTTGATTTACAAGTCCCAGCTTTATTTTGCAGTTCAAACATAGTTTGTACTTGTTCAGACAGCTTTCATCACTTAAACAGACATTTCTGTCAAATTTGCTTATCTAGGAGTGGGGACAGCCACAATATTCAATGTGAGGGATTTTGTTGTTTTTAAAATAGTACTGACTGTTTACATTGACTTTTCAAAATTGCTTAACTTCTTACAGGGCCTCATTTTTGTGGTAGACAGCAATGACAGAGAGAGAATCCAGGAAGCAGCAGAAGAGCTGCAGAAAATGGTAAGTGTTGACGGTCTTCTGAAATAGGATTGTTAGACTTACTTTGTCATGTTTGTGGATGTGTGTCAGCTTCCTTAAGAGACTTAGGATTTTAACATTTTAGGGAGCATGTACAGTGCATACTGTGTTCACCTGGTAATTCTGGGTCACGTAGAACACTGACTTGGAACTACAGCTCTGTAGAGGGTAGAGTCAAGAACTACGGCTGTGTCAGAACCCTTCTTTCCTTCATAAAACCTTAGTAGATACGCAGGAGCTGAAGGAAGAAGTTTTGCAGAAGCGAATTGGCGCTGAGAATTTCAGCAGCAAGTCGCCGGTAAGCTTGCCGATTGAACGAGTGTTTCCTTACTTGCGGGAGAAGTTCTGTTGGGAACTAGGTAAATTTCACTCAGTACTTAGGTGACTTCAGGAGCAAGAAGGAAAACGTTGATAATCCCATAATCAGAGTTTAGGTTTCTGTAGTGCGTGTTGAAGTAAGTGAGGTACTTAATCGAGCGAATTTAATGATAACCGTTTTTTCCTGTTAGCTTCAGGAGGATGAGCTGCGAGATGCAGTGCTGCTTCTGTTTGCGAACAAACAGGATCTGCCAAATGCCATGGCAATCAGTGAAATGACAGATAAACTAGGTCTTCAGTCTCTGCGTAACAGAACTGTAAGTGCCAAACTTCCTGGGTGCTGAGCTTGTCTCTTCCTTTATTGTATATCATAAGCATAATTTCCATTTAAAGGAAAGGGAGATTCTATAGAATCTACAGATTCTGTCTGTAGGTAGATGCACATACCTGCTTGTAAACTCTGTAGTGCATCATTTAAGGTCCTTGTTCAAAGTAAGTGATTTAGAAGTATAATCCAGTGTCTACAGCTGTTGCAGGTGTTTTATCTCTTACCTTTTCCCAGAAAAATGCAAATATTCTACTCTGTCCCTGGAGTATAGGTGTCAGACATACTTGAGAAAGTATGTGATGGGCTTTCCTGTTTTCCCAATACTTATTCTGGAAGGGAAAATGCATTCTGATCACTACAAGGATGGGAGGAAATTAAGTAGCTCCTGAACTGTTAGATTCCGTGTGCACAAGCCTTTGAGACATAGGGTTGCTTCACATCAGCCATCTATCCTCCTGGAATACTCGCTTAACGTCTCTATGTTGATACACAAAGATCATACTCACCGGGGATGTTCCAGAGGTCTGGTTAGGCAATTCCACGTCCATTTCCTGAAGAGCAGTCTGTCAAAACCAAGAAGCTAGTTTTCAGCATACAAACCCAGTGCAAGTTCTGTATTTGTTTCTTGATGCACTAAACAATGTTCTAGCGTTTGGTAAGCCAACCCTGAATTTCTGCATGATGTCTGAATCCCACCTACTTTATATGTACTTTTAAAAACTCCCGAAAACTACCATCTGCTCAATATTGGCTGTAGAAAGCAGTGTTTAAAGAACACTGCGAGCGAGTGTCTGAGTGCCACATACTGTGATTACTTCACTTGCATTTTCTCAGTATTTAAATGTAATCTCTGTCTGTGTTCTGCATTAACAGTGGTATGTCCAGGCTACCTGTGCTACGCAAGGAACTGGTCTGTATGAGGGACTTGACTGGCTGTCAAATGAACTCTCAAAACGCTAACTCAAACTGGATGACTCTCTCACCAGGGACATGTTTGATATAAGTGGTCTAGGCTTGTTACAACAAAATTAGTTTGCATCTTGGTTATTACAGTATCTGGAACTGATATTTGGGCAGGATATTACAGCGTTTCAACTTACTTTGTTGCCAATTATTGTTTACCGAGCTACATGTTGCAAAGGTAGCAATATGCTTGGGTAAAAATCTCCTTAACTTGGAAAAAGTGTATCTTCTGATTTTATTCCCCTTGTTAGCCTAAATGCCTGAAAATAGTTCTTGTGACATCTTTAAGATCTGTTTTGAATACTCTTTTGAGCCCAAATAAATTAATGTTTTAATTTTTTTTCCTCCCTGCTACTTTTAGTTTACTGATGCCCTGTTTCATTCCTCAGACAGTCTGCTGATTTAAAAATGTAGCATTCCGTATGTATTTATTTCTGTCCCTTGCCAAAAAGAATTCCTAATACTGCTTGTTCCAGCCAAGGAAATGCTCTAAAACACTATACAAATCTACTGCACTGAGGAGGAACATGTTATTAATCCTTGGGTTCTGTCAGCCCAACTTGCCTTTGTGTGAATTGGATTTGATGGGTAGAATAGTTCTGTGCTGGTTGCGAAGAGCTCATGTTGAGGTTGTTTTTAATATTCAGCAGATTGTCTTCCTTTATATTGTATCTTTATTTTTTTTATGTTGCATGTTGCTTTTTGGTATCAGCCTGACTATTTTTGCCCAGTGTATAATAGTTCTGCTGAAGTTTTACTGTTTGTTGGTGAACATATCTTCATAAAGAAATTTTGGAAAATTCATCAAACTCAATGGATTAGTTTCTTCATAACCCACTTGGAATTATTCCTAATAAAATGATAAAATGTATAGTCCTGTGTATGCTCTTCTTGATTCCTGAAATAGTTGAACTGCCAGTTATCAGCTCCTCTTTTTCCCTATACTGAGCTTTCCTGTAGCTTGAATGTGAACATCAGTCTCGGATTTTTCACTTGTTTGGAGCTGTGTAGAGTGGAACACAGAAGGTGGGCAACCGAGTGCAGTAGAATAGCTGTCATCGAGACATATAATTCTGTAAGTGTCTTTTGAAGTTGTAAGTCTACAGTTCCTTTAAGATGTCCAGATATGAGAATACTAACAGTTACAGTTGTAATAAAACAAATACAAACTGCCTGAAAAGCATGCACGTCTGTTTCCTAGTTGTATCTGCATTTAAAAACCAGCATTGGTCTAGCAGGAGAATCACAGGTTCTGTTGGTGTCTAGCTGAGAAGTTAACTTGAACATTTTTACAGGGATTTAGACAATGTTATGATAATGGTGATTGTCACTGCTACTCTCTGCTTTCCTGTTCCTGCCCTCTTCCACCTCTCTAGTTCCAATGACCTGGTGTGCTTTTTGAGGCTGCTACGAATGGGTATTTTAAAACCTATTTTTCTGTTGTCTGTCTTCTGTATGGATGCAAATATGGCTCAGTCTTTCAACTGAAATATTCACAATGTCCTTCAGAACCCAAAACATGGTTTCATTGCCGTTTTAGGCTAAGCTCCTGTCTTAGCCCAGGTCTTCTTATCCTTGCTACAAGAAATCCCAGGGACAAGGTCTGCTGAACTCAAGGTAGTTTAGGTTAAGAGCAGCTTCCAAGGCAGCTTCTGCTGTAACTGAAGTGTAAGTTTCTAGAAAGCACTGTTACTGTGAACACTGCTAACCAGAGAAAATTCCAGAGCTATTGAATTACGGTCATCCATCTCTCTTAATATGTAACAGAAACCCAGGAGACAGTGTGAGTAGAGTTTTGCTTGCACCTTTAATGAATTGTTTATTACATATTAAGTTGATATATCCATGCATTGGCTCAGTAGCTGTTACTATACTTATTTCTAGCAATGTGGTTCCTTGAAATAATCCTTAAAAGGAACACCGTGTTGAGAATGGGCAGCTGGTCTGTAACAGGGTGTGTAGGGATAGTCCCAGTAGGTGAAACAATGAATACTATCTTCCTCTTCTACACATCCTAAACCCCTCCAGGCATGGTGACTCCACCACTGCCCTGGGCAGCCCGTTCTGATGCTTGATAAAACTTAGTGAATAAACTTTTCCTGATACCCATCCTAAACCTCACCTGGTGCAACTTGAGGCTGTTTACTCTTGTCCTATTCTTTGTCACCTGGGAGAAGAGACCAACACACGCACACACACACACACACACACACGCTTCCTCCTTTCAGGCAGTTGTAGACAGCGATCAGATCTCCCCTAAGCCTCCTCTTCTCCAGGTTGAACCCCCCCAGCTCCCTCAGCCGCTCCTCACCGGAACTGTGTTCCAGACCCTTCCCCAGCTCCGTTCCCTTCTCTGGACACGCTCCAGCCCCTCAGTGTCTTTATTGCAATGAGGGGCCCAAAAGTGAACCCGGGATGGGAGGTGCGGCCTCACCAGTGCCCAGTACAGGGGGACGATCACTGCCCGGGTCCTGCTGGCCCCACTGTTCCTGATGCAGGCCAGGGTGCTGGTGGCCTTCTTGGCCACCGGGGCACACGCTGGCTCATATCCAGCCGCTGTCACCCAACACACCCCGGTCCTTTTCCACTGGGCAGCTTTCCAGCCACTTGTCCCCAGGCCTGGAGCGTTGCAGGGGGTTGTTGTGGCTTACCAACTGTTCTCGACTCAGCATTTTCCGGGTATGCTGGAGGTGATGTGCTCTTCGTTCTGTGCAGCAGCTCGGGGGGTTGGTGCGTGTGCTTAGAAAGCCCCCTCATCTTCAGATCACAAACATGAAGTAGTTTGCTATGCACATTCTTGCTGGCTATTGCTGTGAGCTGAAATCCTGGTGGCTTGCTTTTTCCTTTGGAGTTGATGCTACTTTTGTAGCTGGTGCTTGTCTGTCAGTACAAGAACAAACTTAGTCCTGATGAATTTTTATTTAACGCTGCCTTGCCGCTTTTGGTACTAGCGTCATATGCAGTATTGAAACCCATAACGTATCCCATTAATACGGCTATCTGTCAGTAAGTTCATTAGCTGTGGCGGTGACACTTACTTAAAGAGACCACAAGGAGACGAAACACTTCATCACTGGCTCTTCTCCCTTTTTGGATTACAGAAACTCGGAGGATAAATTCTAAATCCTCTTCATTAATCAGAGGCTGATAATTTGCATGCTAGTCTTGCACAAACACAGTACAACTCTCCTGCTGTAAAGGCACTCGCTGGCACTTTGGACATTGTGGATAGGTAAAAAGTACTTTTGTTGGGTTTTGGCATTCCTTAAAATAATTATTTTCTGGCTAAAGAAATTAAAAGTGACCTATATACATTGTAGATCAGAAACAACATGTAATACATCCCTGCTCTCCAGAGGCAGGTGAAATTCCCATGTCTGTTACTAGTTTAGATACACTAATTTTGTTTGTGATTTCCTTGTCTGAAGTCAAACACCTCAACTGAGCTGTTGTCCCTGAAGTTCAAAACCTTAGATGAGCACACGACTGCTAAAAATTTATTCCTTGTTCTACTGTAATGACGGGAAATCCTGAGTTCCAGAGCTGAATTTTGTCACTGTGTAGCATCAACTCCTGTATTCAAACAGTAAGTTCTGCGCTGGGGAGTCAGTCCAGCAATGTTTGCGTGCAGGAGTATTTGTTTCAGTGTATCAGATGTCCAGCTTAACTGTAGAGAGCAAAAGACTGAAGAATGACTGTTTTTTCTTTTATTTGGCTCTGCTGACACAATTTATTCCTTTTCAGTACACGCATGATTAGCTTTGCATTGTTCCCAACATGAAGAGAATAGTTTTACAGCAATATTCAGATCTACATACAGACCAGAGCAAAGGGCTTGTTCTGGTTTTCTCACATGTAATTCATCTGATGACTGAATCCTACAGCATAAGCAGTAGGGGATGTTTGTTGTTCTGGTTTTTTTCAATAGCCTTCGTGAACAGCATAATCTGGAATCTTGTCCTGCAGCTGTTTTGTAGATAATCTGCGGACTTTGGTTCAACTGTTGGCAAGCAGAACCGCACCAGGAATTAGAAACAAATCTGTAAGTATTTCTGCTTGCTTGGTTTGTTCTCAGTGTTTTCAACAACATCCTGGGGGCAACAGAATGCTGCAGGGGCACTTAGAGCGATGCCCTGGCTGGTGTAAAAAGTGGTTTAGGGTTTTGACACTTGCAGTGAAAACTCAGAGCCCAGTTTGCAGTCCCTTGCTCATCGGAGTGACCTTTGTATCAAGGTCTGAACAAAGGCAGTTGGAGTGCAGTACGATGGAACTGCACATCATCTTTCCTGCCTTTGTCAAGAGTGGTAGTGACAGGGGTCCTGAGTAGGAAATGCCACCGCTCTGCTGCTGATGGACCGAAGAGTAACGCTTAGCTACCAAATGCATTGGGCATTGTGCCGAATTTTTGAAAGCGTCAGGTTCTGTTAAGGGATCTGATGCAAATTCTAAGAAAACTGAAATGTTTCAGGCTCTTCTGCTTACTGGGTGGGAGTTTAAAGTCTTGGAACAATTTTTTTGATGCTAGGAGTGTGAGAAATGAGGCAAATGCACAATTGACTTGAGGTGTTAACAGATCTGACTCCTTAGTGTGCTGACTATTTTCCCCCTTCTCTTCTTGTACCATTTCTCTCCTTCCTTTTCTTCCTTCTCTCAATCACACTTTGCATTATTTTTTGCTTTCTCATGATACATACGTGCATTTTACAGTCCCTTCAAAACCAGCAGTGTTAGTGATGTGTAAGAATTCAAGTACTGCCTGTCACAGGTGGCTGAGGCCCCTTTGCCTGGTGCGGACAGGGCCAGGGGAAAAAATCATACAAGTTCCAACTTGCCAGACCAGTCTGAAGGGTCTGGCAGAACTTGGTTGGTTTTTGTACCTATGAAATAGCCAGGTAAACATTTCACAATAACCAGAATAACCCAAAATCTAGCCAAGTGCCTGTTACCTCCGGAAGGCCAATCTTTCAGTGCTCCTAGTTCCTGTGAGTGACAAGTTTGCCCGCAGCAGGAGCTCGCGTGAAGGAGGAAACTGCCCAAAGGATCAGTTTTTGAATTGTGGCTTTTTCCTACCTTAGACTCTAGTTCTGCATTTTCACTCCAGAAATGTCTCCTGGCTCCCGGCACATTGCTGCTATTGGCAGTCAGCCTGCGCTGCTGCATCCTCCTAATGAAACCTGGGACACCTTGGAGACTCACCAGCACTAGCTGCTGGGGCTGAATTTCCTCTTGAAGATACTGAAGGATTATCTGCCATGTGCAAGGGTCATCGAATGTTACTGGGCCTGTTCCAGTGCCGTGTTTTTCCCTTATTGCTTGTTTCCTGCAGATGCCAGCTTTCCTGTGCTCTCCCTCTCCCTGGCCTGCGAGGAGGCAGCAGCAAACACAAGTACCGATCCAGGGACCGAGAGGGACCTGCTGGTTCTTGAAAGCGAGGCAGAACACCAGCCAACTCTCTCCTCTGAGCAGTTCCATCTTCTGGTACCATGGGGAAGTTACAGATGTTTAATGTTTCGATTTTGGAAAATACCACGAAGTAACCCAGTTGTTGTAATGGGTAGGTATCAAAAAGGAGAAAAAGTTTTTCAGCGTTACAAGTGGAGCTCAGCTAGCCTACGTACGTAATGTGGTTTCACTTCCAGATTTCACAGTTGCAGCCTTACTAGTCTAAGTGGCTGAGACACGCCGTGCCAGCCTGCAAGCCTGCATGACTCAGTGGTTTGAGCTTTCGAGGTTTTTTCCCCAAATTTTCCAGAGCTGGCAAATTGTAGGATGCTTCTGAGTCTGTGTACATAGTCTTCAGTGTTTTTCCAAGGTTTAATACTTACATTTTCTTCCTGAAAATGAATTAAGTGAATTCATCTTCTAATTGATTTTTCTGCCCTTTACGATGCCACATCCTTGCAGACAGTCAAACTTGAGGTGTAAGCTTTCCCTCATTTACTAAATTAGTTTTGCTAAGACATGAGGTTTACAGCCTCCACTGTTGGTGAGATTTTTCTCCTCATTCCTGTATCATGAAGTTTAGTTATGAATCACTGACATTTTTATTACCATTTTTGTAGTCCAGAAGAGCACAGGCATCACCTTCAATCCATAAGCAAGAGTGAATTACGCTTTACGTTTTAATTAGACTTATCAAGAACAGCAACTGTTCAAGGACCCACCCAAAGTATTTAAGGTCAAGTTTTACAGGGCGAGTACTGTCCTTCATTCTGGTTTGCAATGATCTAACATCATTCATTGCCACATTCCTTGGTTTGCTTCCACTTTTAATTATCCAAAGGCCCTTAGCTATCCTTGGCTTAGCTAAAATGCCAACTTAACAAAAAATGAAATGTATTTACATATTGCAGGACATTACAGCTGGTGATCACTGTGTCAACGAGGTCATGGTGTGTTTTGTGGCTTAAGCAGGTGAACGCTTTGCTCCAGGCCTTGATTGCTGATTCTCAACTCCAAGCCTGTATCTTGTTCTTGAGGCACAAGAGCCTTTACAGTGAATTAGCCTGGGATGTGATGACCCACTAAAATGGTAATAGTCCTGTATTGCCACCTGGGTCACTTCCCTGTTTTGGTGGCATGAGCAGGAACAAGTAGCCAGAATTCAGAGGTGTTAGAGCAAGACCAGGTGGGATAGTTTGGGATGAGAGGAAGATGGAAGGGAACTGTACGTTGCCGAAAAGCAGCTACTTGCAAAGGCCATTTTCATGAATCTTTGGTAGTTCAGGCTTCTACAAACTTGCGTGTTAGTGGAACAGTCCTTTTGCCAATTCCCACGGACCTGTGTTTTCACATGCAGAGTTGGTGACAAACCTCGGGGCAGTTCCTGAGATTTGTCTTCTCATCTCACGACATTTGAACCATTGATAGGTTTTGAGATTTGCGGCTCAGCATCGTTTTAGCCTTGTATGGCCTCTGAGGCTAAACCTGCCTGTTGGCTTTACCAGCAGCAGTGGGTCAGATGCTCAGATACTGCAGTGATGAAAACCAGTAGTAATTCCACTGGAAACAACACAGGAAAAGCTAAAGGGCAGATGTTTACAAGCTGAGCACCACCCTTCCCCCTGCAGCAGGTACCACAGCAAGAGACAACCGACTCACAGGAGCACGCTACCTGAAAGCGACTGCCTAGTTTTAGCAGTGTATTGGAAGTTTGGTGAGTCCCAGCTACAACCTACAGCCGAACGCAGGGGAGGCAGGTAGCTAGTTGTGCAAGCATAGGGGACACAGCTTTTATCAGCCTGGGCAGACTTGTTTTGCCAAGACAGACACCAGTAAGGGGAAAGACATCAACTGAAACCACTGACAAACAACTGAAAAGGGAACTTTATTAGGTGAAGGGGGGGATTTAGTGAAACAGTTTTCAAATGCTGTTTGTTTCATAGGGACTAACGATGCAGGGAAAGCAGCTTGTTAAATGATTCAACCCCCCCTGTGCATTCAAGGAAGGTATGGATAAAATATTTTTCCCCCCATCCAAGTTATTTCCTACAAAACAGGGAAAGCTAGACTATTTCTAGAGGGAAAAATGTGGGAAAAACATTATTAGAGATTCAGGTCTTTGTATGCCACAGAGGAACATACCAGAACAATTGTGGTAAAGGTCTACAAGTCACTTGTGTTTCTTTTTATAAATTTAGGTACAGAGACCCGACGCACCATGTGAACTATTCTGTCCCCTCACCATCCAAAAACAGATGATAATGTTGAAAAGCTCCCTCCCATCCAGAGCCGGCTGTCCCCAACTTCAGTATTTCCTGCATCACTGATGACTACAAACAGAAGGAACAGATGCTCAAAGTACACGCCACCTACGTAGGCAGTCCCATTTTACCAGGTGCTAAACTTACCCTCATTAGCCACATTAAATGTGCAAGGAAAATGCTTCCAAATCAATTACCATCTTGAATTTAACACCGCTGATTGTTGAGAGAAAGCCTATTGGCTGACAATTAACATCTGCAGAAGGTAGTAAGTACACTGCCCATGTCACTTAGTAGAACACTGGACACTAATGGTAACTGAACAAGACCATTTCTGAATTTATTTCCAGAACTGGTCTTGTCATGACAGTAATTACAACAAGGTTGAATCAGCTAACGGTATTTGTTTTCAGGTTCCGTGTTTGGATCTAAATAGTCTTAAAAATCAGATTAAACTCCCATCTTTTTTAACAAAATAATTCTTAATCCTTTAAAAACCACCTATAAAAGGTATAGGGTAACTCAAATTTCAAAATCCTGTCTTAAATACGTTTGTTTTTCCAATTAGCATATAAAACATGGAAAGATAAGTCATGCAGGTATGCTGAGCAGTGTGGTAATAATATTCAGTAGAACCACCAAACACAGCAACTCTTCCGTAATCGTTCTGACCTCCCCTTTAGTAGCATACGAGCCAGGGTGGAACCTCAGTTCCCCAGCAGCAAATGCCATTTCTTGTTTGAAACCCCTGAAAAGCACCGTGGAAGAGCTGATCTATCTCCACTTCAAGTCACATACTAGTGCTATGTGATCAGAAGGATGGGAAACACTTGGCAAAGCCTGGTGGGTTGTCACTTCTTCGTGACTTGGCAATGGGATGACCTGTTCAACCTCCAGGGTGTTTTTATCGATGAAAATGTAGTCCAGGCATCCGTGAAACCCACCAACGTAGTTTGTATAAGCAGGTTCTCCGCAAGCACTCAGCAGTTGGAAAGGATGGCTTAGAGGCATGTTGCACCTTTCCTCTTCTCCGTTAGAGGCCCAGTCTTCATGATCCTCAGCGATGCCACCCCTGTTAATAAAGCTGTAAGTTCCAGACGACGGCGTACTATTAAAGTCTCCACAGAATATGACTGGTATGCTCGGATACAGATCACATGCTACGTGCTTGATGTGAGACAAGGCTACAGCGATTTGGACGAGACGGATGTTCCCACCTAGGAGTATAAAAGCGTATGACTTCAAATACTTCACAGTAGCATTGGAGAACTCTCCCAAGTTGCTCATTTAAGCACATATCACACATAGCTCTGAACTGGTCATCTCATTTTACTGTGCTCTAGATTTTAGAAGACATTTCATAAATGAAGAAGCCTTCGAAGTTTGTGACTATGAAGGTTTTAGAGAGGCAGACAAGGTTTCAGTTCAAGCTTGCACATCAAAGTGCAAGAACTCTGAACCTTAAACACCCATCTTACAGCAGGTTCCCATTTCGTGCCAACCATCCTAACAGTGTTCCTGAAAAGCACAGTACCAAAAGAAAACTAATTGAAAAGAGGAAAATGTCTTCTAAAAGCTTCTGTAGCTCAATTTGGTTGCACTTCTGGCAATACCTCCATGTAACTCCTTCAGGGTACTATAGGGCTGGGAAGCTTCAAAGAGCTGTATTTTATGGTCTACTCCCTGGGCAAATCGTGCATAACATGACTTGCCTTGCTTTCAGCTGTTTCCTACTGACTCCCAGGCAGACCAGAACAGTACGAGGAAAATAAATAAACAGGCCCAGTAGCCTGGTTTGATCCATCTAGATGATAAGCAAGGCAGGAAACCCTCAGTTCCAGAAGAAAAGGTTATAGCTGCAGAAGAATGGGGAGAAATCGATTCTCCCTAGGCAGGGGAGAAACCTGTACACACCCAGTTATCCTGCACACAGGAACATGACAAAATTACCTTTTGGGTGCCAGTATAGGTGGGTATTGCCTACACAAATCTTCCTGGAAGGATCAGTTGTAGACTGAAGAACTAAAACCTTCAAGAGAGAAAAGAAATCTTTGATGAGTTTTAAATAGACAGGTTATATATATTTTACAAATGCAATGGTTAGCTTACGCCTTTATGGTCCAGTTCAAAGAATCTGATGCTTATAACTAATGAACAGCACAGCTCCTACGGAGTCTATTTACCTCCTATATAATGCCTGGGTATCAGCCCATCTATTAACAATACATCCAGGTATCTGACAAACGTTTTTTTGGCCGTAAGCGTCTGATATGGACGTATTTTTTCCTCCAACTGATTCCATATTTTTTCCCCTAATATGTTGCTATTGCTGTACCATTCTTAACTACTTTTATTTTCTATTCTCCCACCCCTGCAACAGAATTGGAGTTATGTCTCTGGTTTTAGCAAGCAAACTGTAGCATTGCATAGTTCTTAAACTGAACGTAAATTTGGAGGGGACTTCAGTTACCAGGGAAAGCTTGTCAGACCTACTCAGTCCACGAGTAAGAAACTTTTACCCATGAGTGTTTCTGAAATTCCTCACACAGACCTAGATCTTACACGTTTGTACTTGTATGACGGCTCTGCTGGCAGATCCACTGACAGCAACAAGCTCACAAACCTGTCCAACCTTCTTTCTCTCACTACTGTCACTTTGTAAAGTGGAATTATTAAAGCCAGACAAATTAACTTAAATCTCATTTGGAACTGACTTACAAGATTTAAGTTTTATCATATAAACTTAATAAATATATATTCTGACATATGACAGCAAGCAGTGAGAAACGTGGCAGCCAATACCTCCATGGGTACCTGGCCCAGAATCTCAACTGCTGGATTGATCTTACAACAAAGAAAATGATTTTGTCTTTTTTTACCAAATTTTGGTAATTTCACCTATCTGGTGCAGTAAAGTCTCCATATTTTGTTCTTGTTCCTAAGCTGCTCTCCTGCTCTATTCATTACCCTAGCTAACAGAGGACATATCACGGTTCTGTTTCAGACTGTTAGTCCTTCACATCTCCTGTGGCTTGACGCTCAACAAACCTAGCTTGGCAGCACCTGCCTGGTGACAGCAGGAAGAGGGGAAAGCGGAAGAATGCACGTAAAAAGCTGGTACCTGCAGCACAGATGACCTCTGCAGCACCTTCTCCTGCACCAAGGGGTACTTGGCCAGCTTATCACTCAACTCCTTGTGCAGTGGGTCAGAGAGCAGGGCTTCGCTGAAAGCTATGTCATGTTGGCTAAGGAGGCTGAACTTGTCCCTGCGGTAGAAAGTGGCCAGGCCTTCGTGCTGCTTCTCCTTGATCTTGAAGAGCCCTTCCAGTCCAAAAGCTTCTAGTGCTGGAGTCAAGCTGTCCACAAAGACGGACTTGTCCACTTCTTGCAAGCAGACGAGGTCCGCGTTGTAGCCCACCAGCTCCTTCTTGAGCAGGTTCTGCCGGTAGTCGAGCTCCAGGGCGTACGGGGCGCAGTAGGGATAGAGCACGGTGCGGGAGAACTCCGTCTGGGCGTAGGTGTCGGCCAGGATGTTGTAGGAAACGGCGCGGAGGGCGCCTTCGCCGCAGACTTTCTTGGTGTAGAGGTGCCGGGGGT
>NW_010226708.1:0-3281 GCF_000690775.1 Eurypyga helias
ACCCACCGGCGGCGGGGCCGGGTAGCGGGACCATAGGTGTGCGCTGGGTCCTGTGACCGGTCTGGGCGTCGGGCTGCGGGACGACCTGGAGCTGGGATTCAGCCGAGGGGGGACGGTCCAGATATGGGGCTCGACCCTGACCTGGGGCTAATCTGGGCCCCGGCCCGGTCCTGCTGCAGGTCTGGTCCGGTCTGGGACTAAGTCCCAGTGTGGGTCCGGTCCCAGACCAAGGCTGCGTTAGGGTTAGATCATCTCAGGGTTCAGAGAGCGTCGAAGTGTAGAGCTCCAGGGATAATGGGGATTCCAAAGGCGTGCTAGGGGGAGCACAGCACTGCACCTGCACTGCTCCCTACCCAGGTTTCCCAGCTGGAACACCCATGGTGCTGGAGATCTCAGCCCCAGGACAAAGCTATTAGGGTTAGGGTTAGTGAGAACCACAAAGCCTAGAGCTCCAGAGACAATAGGTATTCCACAGACATGCCAAGGGGAGCCACAAAGCCTGGATCTCCTGATCCTGGTCTGACCCTGATCTGGGATTCAGTCCTGGTCTGGGTCTGACCCTGATGCATGTGTAAACCTGATCCAGGGCTCAGTCCCAGTCTGCGTCTGGTCCTGATCCGGGTCTAATCTTGATCTAGGCGTAAGTCCCTGTCTGGGTCTCAGCATGGCCTGTTCCCAGACATAGCAGGGCACTGTGGGTTTGTTCCCATGGGTTCCCCTGCAGGGGCACCTCTCCACCGGCACAGACCAGAGACCAGCCCCACCCTGCAGGTCCCTGGGAGGGAGTGGGGTTTCCCCCAGGCCCATGAGTGTGGCTGGCAGCTCACCTGCTGCCCTGCCATGTCCCAGAGCCGCCCAGCCCTAGCTGTGCTCTTGCTGCCCTGCACACAGCCTGCAGTCCTGCTCCCACTCCCACGGGTGCCCGCCTGGTGCTTGCGGTAGGGCAGGCCTGCTGGCTCCCAGGGATGCTCTGGGAACCCTGGGCTGCATCTGATGCCAAAAGAGGGGATGCTTTCCGATAATACTCCAGGTAACCTTGTTAACCCTATGCCAGCTCTCGGGCTATGGGGGCAGCACAATGTTCAACACTGCTGCTGGCCACACGCAGCCTCTGGTGAGCAGAGCTCATGTCCCACAGGCAGAGGGCTGGGCAGCCCGGTGACACCCCAGCTGCAGGTAGAGGTCCAAGGCTGATCCTCATCCCAAGAGCGTGCCCCAGGGCTGGAGCCAGCCCCAGCAGATGCTGGCTGCCTGCAGCCTGCCCCAGCTCTCTGGAGGCCCAGCAGCATGGACACCACTGCCCAGCAGTGCCCTAGCCTCAGGACAGAGAGTCCTTTCAGCCCGGAGCGACAAAGCCCATAGGAATGCAGCTCCATGCCCCTAGGAATGCAGGTCCATCCTGTTCCCAGCGCGTTGTCCCCGCAGCCACTCAGCCCTGGGGTCTTGGCCTCCCTCTGTGCTCCTGGGCAGCGGGAGATGCCTGCGCCCAGCACCCATGTGAGCACCAGGTCATGCCCTGTCTCTGGAGGAGGCAGCGGGGCCCGGGCACACCCCCTGTCCAAAAGGGCAGAGGTTTAAGCCTCTACTGAGTGGTGACTCCGCACCGGGGAGCCTGCCCGTCACCCCGGAGCACACCAGGACGTTGTAACCACAGACAGAGGCTCCAGGCAGGGAGTTCCCAGGGCGCAGGGCTACAGATCCAGGTGTGATCTCAGCTCAGACCAAGTCCCCAGCAGGTCCCAGCCCCACCCCAAAAACTGCAGACACCCTGTGAGCGCCAACGTTGCTTTATTTGGAAGGTGTATCCATAGGCACTGGAAAAGGGGCTGGAAGGGGACAGAGCTGGCACGACAGGAAGGGCTGCAGAAAGCCGGGGAAAGGCACTTGTGGCAGAAGCCCCAGTGGGTGCCTCCGGCAGCCTGGGCCAGGGGCTGGACCGGAGTAGACAGGAGCAGGCGATGTCGGGGACCAGCCCTGACACAGGGTAGGGACAGCACATCCTGCCCCCGGGAAGGGGGAGATGGCCCAGGGACTGGCAGCGATCGGCTGGGACAGCACCTCATGATGGAAGCAATGACCTAGTGCCAGCCCCAGACCCTTCCAAGCCCCAGGGGGAATCACAGCTGCTTCTCTCCACCCCCAAAAGGGTACCAGGGAACTCCAGGCAACAGCCAGAGTTGTTGGCCATGGCCAGCTTCTGGGGACACCCATCCCCCCTAATCTGAGCCCAAGCAGAGATAGGGCAGACCCTCCCGCGCTCTCAGCGCGGACAGCGAGGACCTGCCTCCAGGCAGGGCGAAGGGTCTTGTGGCAAGGCAGCCCTGGTGTGGTGCTTCTCCAAAAATTCCCAGTCTCTGCCTGCCTGTTGCTCCAGTCCTCAGGGCTTGGCACCTGGCAGGCCATGGAGGCTGATCCAGGGTTGGGTTAGCTCTGCTGCCAGCATCCTTCTGTTCCCCAAGACAGGCTGTGTCCCTGCAACACACGGCCCCAGCTCCCCCATGGCCACGGGGTCAGCAGCAGCCCAGCACCACCATGCTGCCACTCTCGCCCTTCCTCTTCGCCTCGCCGCGGTCTCCAGGCAGTGCAGGGCCCTGAGATGGAGCCAGAGAGTCCCGAGAAGAGAGTTTTCCAGGATTGTAAACCCAGCATTGCAGAGCCAGGCAGGGCTGCAGGCCAGTCTCCAGCACTGACGGGGAGGCCATGCCTGTCCCTGTTGAAGCAGCCAGCCCCGGGGCAGGCTCTGGGTGGCTCAGAGCCAAGAACCTCGCTGCAGGAGAGGAGGGGGAGAAGACACCCGGGTGTCCCGCTCCCTTCAACCTCAGGGGCATGCAGCCCCATCCCAAGGCAGTACAAAACCCAGGGCTGGAGGAATTTACCCCCTGCCCAGGGTCACAGGACCAAGCTATGGCCCCACTCGCCCTTCCTCTCGCCTCGCAGCGGTGGAGACCTTTCTGCTCCACGCAGGCTCGGTCCCCAGACAGGACATCGTGCCCAAAGGGTACAAGCTGTGTGTGACCTGGGTGTCTCCACAGCCCCAGAGCGCAGGGCAGGGAGGGGCTGAGCCCCGCAGGGCTCAGGCAAGACAGACGGGAGGAGGGGCCCGGGCTGGGGAAGCCCTGGGTGGTGGGGACGGGCAGAGGGGGGCTGCCAGTGGGTCGGGGGGCAGGGGGCGAGTTGTGCCCACCTGACCCCACTATGCACCACTGCCCCCCCGCTCAGCTCCCCCAGACCAGTCCCCCTCCACCCCAGGGACAGGTCAGCACCCACCTGAGCACGCAGCA
>NW_010226709.1:0-431 GCF_000690775.1 Eurypyga helias
CCCTGCCTGGTAACCCAAGCTCCTGCAGACCCCAGCCCCACTGAGAAAGAGTGGGGGCACCGCAGCAATGGACTTTATTTGGGGACTCTCGGTACCTGTGGTGGGTTTGACCCCACCGGCCGCAGTCCCACGGGGTTTGGTTGTCCTCCACCCGTCCTTTAGGGTCAGAGCAAGGACACCTTCCATAGCCCAGGGCGCTCCAAGCCTCATCCAGCCTGGCCTTGGACACTCCCAGGGATGGGGCATCCCCAGCTTCTCTGGGAACCTGTCCCAGTGCTCCCACAAACACCCCCAAACCCCCCCGAGGAACGGGGCCGGTGGCTGACGGACCAGTGCCACTTCCCAAGCGGTGACGTCACCGAGCCAGCCGGCTGTCCCCACCAGTGCCGGCGTCCCCGGACACTCTGCGGAGACGCTCCTTTGGGCAGGTG
>NW_010226709.1:456-1411 GCF_000690775.1 Eurypyga helias
ATGCCTCGGGTCACCTGCCCTTTGGTGTCGGGCACGTTCCTGCTGCTTGCGTCGAGTACAGCCAGTGGGTAGCACAAGTTACTACAGGTTTACTACCAGAAGAGCCAATCCATGTCGAATAGCCCTAATTATTCCAAATTACCACTAATAAATCAACAAGGGTTCTTACGATTAACTACTTATATGGACACATCATATGTTTACGTTCGAGGTGTCCCCACGCTTTTGAGGTGCTGCCCTCTGCTCTCCCACCGTTCCGGTGTCACGGAGTCTCTGCCCTCTGCTCGTCAAGGATGTCCCCGGCTCCCGGCTGTGTTGGTTGAGGCCGTGCCGGGTCCTCAGGAATCCTCCTCGGATGGTGCTTTTCCACAGGTCGCCTTTATGGTTGATCCAACGCTCCATCCCTTGGCCCACAGGCACCCGGGGGTCACCAGGAGTGGGACCACAGGGTCCCTGTGGGACACCAGGACCAAAACGTGCCTGTGGTTCACCAGGAGTGGGACTACGGGGTCCCTGTGGGACACCAAGAGTGGGACATCGCTACCCTTGGGATGACCAGGAGTGCAACCACAGCATCCCTGGTTCCTCAGGAGTGGGAATGCAGCATCCCTGGAGTCACCAGGAGTGGCGTCACAGTGTCCCTGTGGGTCACCAGGACTGGGACCAGAGTGTCCCTGGGGCACCTCTCTCACCTCCGGATGTGTGAGGTGGAGGAGACCCACCCACAACAGGCCCAAAGCTGCTGTTGTGCCTCCTGGGAGGGTTCATCCGGAGGGTACTGCATCCGCCACCGTCACGGCGATCCGACACAAGATACAGCCCCAAACCCACCCCCCGACACCTAGAAGGAGACCCCATGTCCCCAAACCACCCCCTGCCCCTGCTCCCGGCTCCGGTGGCCAAGACCGCGGCCATGCGCCCACCGCGGTCAACGGCAAGTGCTTGTGTCGGAAGT
>NW_010226709.1:1521-2560 GCF_000690775.1 Eurypyga helias
CGTCACGGTGGTGGGCCATCCCCTTTGCCCAAGGGCATGGCGGTGTTGGCCAACTCAGCACCCCGGGGTGGGGGGGGCAGCTGGATTTCATGAAGGATTGACCAAAAAGGGCTGTGACCTGTACAGCCGGGTCCACCTTCTGGGGCCACGCGTGTCCCGAGCATCGTTAGTGCTCAACAACCATCGCTCTGTAAAGTGGTAGAAATTAGGGTTCATTAAATTATGTTTTTGCCAATTCATATCATTCACACCCCGCGGCAGATGCCGGAATTGGGGATTATCAGAAATACCCCCAGTTGTGACTGGGCATTAATTACTGGAGTTCCATGAGGGGAGATCACTGGGAGCTGCTGTTCGTTTGTGCCGTGTAAATTGGGCGCGACTCCAATGCGGAGCGTAACTACCACGGCTCCTCCTCCCCGCCCAGGCTGAATTTGTGCCTCGGGGGGTCTTTGGAAAGCCGCGGTTGGCAATTAGGGGTGCTGGGGAGTAATTAGCCCAAACGAGGTTGATACCAGGACGCTTCGAGTACAGGTTCTGCTGACCCCGAATTCGGCATCTAAGGGCGTCAAAGCAACCCAACATCCTGATCCCTTACCCACCGAAGAAATCGCATCCGTAGATTGGATGCGACTGCTGTCCCATCCCTGGGAGAAGGGAACGAGCGTTATCCTCGCTGTTGGACGCGACCTCGTCGTTAGACGATAATGAATGTGAGAGGGAAAGGAAATTAAAGGACCGTTCCCCCAAAACACTGCCTAATCTGGGAATCCTGGTTGCCCACATGTTTTGACTCCAGGCGGATGGCAAAGCAAGCGATCGGGATGAGGAGTGAGGCCGGAGCAAGGATCCAGGGAAGACGACGAGGCGGTCTGGCTACCTGCTGCTCGGAAAAGCGGCGTTGGGTTCCCCGACAGTTGGTCACCTTCCCCGTGGAACTTCACAGAGGCGTCTGGAAGGAGAAGGATCTTACCGCAGGGATTAACCCGGAGCGTGCGGCCGACGGCCGAGCGACAGCCACCGCCCGTAGCCGGGAGTT
>NW_010226710.1:0-3868 GCF_000690775.1 Eurypyga helias
ACCCAGCTCTCCGTGGCCGCCTGCCCTCTTTACACCCTGCTGGGGTGGGTCTCGCTGCTCCCCCTCAGCAGCCGCCATCATGGCTCTCTCTGACTTCTTCCTCCTCCCCCGTGACATTCCCCTCGCCATGACTTTTCTCCCCACCGAGCCCCTCCACGACATTTTCCCTCTCCAGCCCCCTTCTCCTACCGCCCCCCTCCAACCCTCTGCGCTGCTCCCCCTCCCCTGGTGATGTTGTCCCCCTCCAGCCATCCCTGTCGCTCCTCTCTTCCGACAGCCGCGGGCAAAGCCAGAGCCCCATCCTACCTGCCCGATGGCCGCTTGCCGAGGGCGTTGGCGGGATGAGCCACCATTTTTTTAGTCAATTTAGGATGAGAACTTCTCAATCTTGTGGTCTGGGAGCTCTCCCAAGGGTGGGAATAGCTCCTGGAAAATAAACCCCATATGAAACCCTTCTCCCCTGCCATCGTGGGCAATGAGGGAGCATTATCCTCGTCGTGAACGAGGGTGCAATCCTTGTGTGGCAGGAACCCGTGACCTTCGAGGACATTGCTGTCTATCTGAGCCGCGCGGAGTGGGACGCCATTGCTGTGGGGCAGAGGGACCTGTACCGCAGCGTCATGCTGGACAACTACGAGCTCTTGACATCTCTGGGTAAACCTGCATTTTTAACTCCTGGGATAGGGGCACGGGGGGGCTGGGGGCTCATATTTGACTCCGTCAGAACTGTGTTGTTTCCAGCGCTGTGCGGGGTGATCAACGCGATTTGAACTGTGGCTGCAGGGTTGGGATAGCCGCTCCGAGCGCCTGCAGTTTGGTGTCCCACAATCTTCTTGGGAGACCCAGACGCAGGATTTGGGTCTCTCTGAACTAGTGGCCACCTCTGAAAATGGAACTGCAGGTTAGCTGCCCCCCCGAGGGACCTTGCAGGGGGTCTTGGCCGTGGTCCAATGACTGTCCCCTCCCCAGGGTGCGCAAGCTGCAGCGGGGCAGGAGGAGCATGGACCAGGCAGGTTGCTCGGAAGCAGAGCCATCAGACCACAGCAGAGTTCCCTGAAACAGTAAGGTCCCTTCAGAGGATTTGCCCACTGCCACCAGGACAGGACAGAGATCTCATTACCCGGGAGGACATCCCACACCCGGGAGCTGTTCTGAGGATGAGCAGCAGATAATCCCGCACTGGGAAACCCTGTCAGCAGAGTTGGGAGTCGCTTCCCATACTCCCATCAGTGCTTTGCCCTTGTCCTTGTGAATAAATCCATTGCCGGCAGCAGCTCCGGTGTCTCTCGTGCTTATTTTCCATGTTTTGGTGTTGCTTCTGCTTTGGCTTTTCTCAAGGTGAAGTGCAGTTTGGAATGTCACAGAAAACACCTTTATTTTCTGGTGTTAACAATTTATTCCTCCAGTTCGTGTCACACCAACACCCTTTGCTCCACCCCCCAGGTTACCCAGGCCCCAAACCTGACGTTTTGTATCGGATGGAGCGTGGGGAAGAGCCATGGATCTGCACACCGCAGAGCCCGGTGAGGTGGGATGGACCTGACAGCCCCTCTGCAGGTGAGCAGGAACAATCCAACCCCCGTAGGACCACCTACCACAAAAGGGAGGGGTGGCACGTTCTGAGGCCACCCCAAGCTCTTCTTCGTCCCCGTGACCAGCGTATCTCAGTGGTTCCCCCTTGTCCTCCTGTTCAAACCCCTCCCCTCCTCACTGCCTTTTTTGAGGCGTCTCCCCCACTTCCCTCTAGGCCCACAGCTCCGCAGAGCCGTTGCGGATCTGCTGCTGCTCAACCCAGGGAGAATCTCCCCCTTGTTCAGTCACCTGTGAGCAGGGTTGTGGCGCTCTGGCTGCTGGCGGTGGACAGAGCTTCCTTCTCTGGCCCCATGGACACAGAGCCAAAGGGCTTCCCCTGCCGGGAAGGTGACATCCATCTGGTTTCCTTGCAGAACACAGCGGGGATGTGAGCTGGCTGAAGCAGAGGACGCAGAGCCCCTGCCAAGGTGAGTCCTGGTCCCTGCTCTTCCTCACCACCTGGCTTTGGAGCCGAGAGCCCGAGGTGTGCTCTGTCCCCATCCCTGGGCAGGACTTCACTCTCCTGCCCATCCCGGGATGGGATGCTGGGGATGTGGAGCCCAGCTGGCCCCTGTACTGGATAGAATGGCTCTTAGTGGGGAGAGAGCAGGCTGTCAGCATCTCCTTGTTCCCTCAGCACGTCCCTCTCTCCCTGCCCCATCCCAAACCCCCAGTCAGGAGAAAGGCAAACTCTTCCCAACCCTCTCGCAGCAGGATGGTGCACGCAGTGGCGGCTGCGGTCTAGGAGGCTGCTGAACAAGTTCAAGCATCTCGAGGCCCTGAACGAGTCGCTGGCAGAGGTGGCTGGCAGAGCGGGACCAGTGGAAAGCCGCGAGCAGGCACAGGTGGCCTTCCAGCCTGGGACGGAGAAAGAGGTGGAGGACAAACAAGGCGTGGTGGGAAACGCAATCCAGGGCGGAGGATTCACGCTTCATCCAGTGATGGAACAGCAGGACAAAAAGGCAGATCCCTGGGAGCATCTGCATGGCAACCACAGGGAGAGGGTTAAAAGGAACGCCCTGGGAGGTCGATGCACTTTGAGGGAATGTTTGTTTTTCCAGCGAAATATGGAGCTGCCTGTCAAGGAGCTGAACAAGACTGTTTCGAAGGACCACTCTTACTGCGGGACGAGCAAGAGGTGCCTCTGGCTTGGCAACTCGTGCCCTCTGCGCGATCACAACTACTGCAGGGACCGCAAGGCCGCCGTCCTGGCGCTTGAGGACCACCAATACTGTCACGTGCGTCGCCAGCGCTCAGCTCGTAAAGCTGTTCGTCTGACTCGTAAGACCCGGGCCACGCTTTGGCAGCTGGTGGTGCGGAGATCCTACGTCCTGCGGATCATCCGGAAAGCCAAGCGAACGATACTGCTTTACAAGCCTTGCCCCAAGAGGTTGGAGTTTCCTCGGGCTCCCGCTGGCACCGGCCGGCCCAAACTCACCCTCCCAGCGACTGTCCCCCCCGCTGAGGCACGAGGCGTCCCCACGAAGCCAACGTGTGGGGCGTTGTGTCCTCTGGCAGAGCAGGGGACTCTGCCCCCCAAGCCTCAGAGTGACAGTACCGCCCAAGGGGCGATGTCAGAGGCGCTTTGTGCCCCTGTGGAGTCTCTTAAGCCGGTGGCTGTACCCCCACCCTGGAACATCGCTGCGGCAGGGAACAGGGAAGCGACACCCCCCACGGCATCTGATCATCACCAGGCCCGGGTGGCGCAGCCGATCCGGAGCCCTGATGCTAAGCAGAACGTCGAAGGCTGTAAACTCGTTAATACAAAGTGCGTAGCGCTGCATAACGCGTATAAAAAAGTGATGTGGAGTGTCGACCACGTGTTGGACTCTATGCGCCAGAACTTGGAGCTCGGCGGCTGCTCTCGGCGTGAGGATGCGTGGCCCGTCATCGTCCGGATAGGCAGGTGATCGGCAGCGACTCGGCTCTGTCGGGGTGAGCAGTTGGGACCTTCATTCTGCCGACAGGAAGCGGTTGGAGAGCAGAAATGCCGGGAAGGGCGGGCGGAGGTGGATCAGTGGGTATAAAACTAGGGATGTGGTGCCGGGGGAATCTGGGATTCTCTGGGAGACGTTGGAGAAAAGGGAAAGCGTGTGGCTAAAAGGAGGAAGCAGGGGAAAAGGGAGCGAAGGGGGAAGGACGGGCAGGCCGGCGGTCGCGTTCTGGCCGGGCTGTGCCTGGTCGCTGCTGTCATTCCCGCCTTCTCATTAAACGGTTTTCAATTATCTTCCGTGTTGTCGCGCCCTCTGCTCCGTGCGGGCTGCGCTGGAGAACCAAGGAGCAGAGGCTCCGGGCG
>NW_010226710.1:3908-4597 GCF_000690775.1 Eurypyga helias
TCCCCCTGGGCCTTGCGGGGGACTAACCCCAGCTGCCATCGATGCTTTCCTCTGCCTGAGGCGGCAGCAGGCCCAACGCCGCGTTTTCCCACTGTTCATCCATGCAGACTGAGCGGAGGGAAATTTTTAGGGTACGATATTGAATTTTTAGGGTATGATATTAAATTTTTAGGATACAATACTGAATTTTTAGGGTATGATTTTAAAGACAGGCTTTGTTTTTTGATGAAGCCGTGCAGCTGTCGCTCTCAAAAGCAGGTGGGGATGTACGGTGCAGGGGTCTCCTTCCAAAAATACTGGAAAAAGCACCACTCAGCAGATTCCTGGGACGGGGATGTCCCTGTGGCTGCAGCAGGAGGCCGATCCCTGAGTTCAGCCGTGGGAGGTAAGGGCTGGATGCGCAGAATGCCGTTGCGGGAAGCGGCAGGAGCTGTGGGCAGCGCAGTGTGGGCAGCTGGGCTTCGCTGGTGGTCGAGGGGGGGCTGAACCCCCCCAGGTGAGGGAAGCAGGGATGGGGACCTACCGGAGAGAACAGTCCTGCAAAACCCGTGGTGCCCAGGGAATCGCAGCGCTGATCCCGCACGAGGCCGAGATTACTCTGGTAACCGCAGAAAAGCCAAATCGGGGTATTAACATAGAAAAACTGGGATGAATTTGTGACACCCCAGCAGGACCCGGGCAGGGATCGT
>NW_010226711.1:0-1208 GCF_000690775.1 Eurypyga helias
TGTGTCCTCGTGTGTCACTCTGTGTCTCATTCCGCGTGTTACGGCATGTGTGTCCTCATGCGTGTCATTCTGTGTCAGGCCGTGTGTCCTCGTGTCACTCTGCATGTTATTCTGCGTGTTATGGCATGTGTGCCCTCACGCGTGTCACTCTGCGTGTCACACCAGTGCCCTCAGGTGTGTCACTCTGCGTGTTATGGGGTGTGTCCTCACATGTGTCGCTCTGTGTCAGCCCGTGTGCTGTGTGCCCTCACACGTGTCACTCTACATGTCAGGCCGTGTGCCCTCACTTGTATCACTCTGCGTGTTACTCTGCATGTTATGGGGTGTGTGTCTTCACACATGTCGCTCTGCGTGTCAGGGTGTGTGCTGTGTGTCCTCGCACGTGTCGTTCTACATGTCAGGCCATGTGTCCTCACGTGTGTCATTCTGTGTGTCAGGCCGTGTGCCCTCATGTGTGTCACTCTGCATGTTACTCTACATGTTATGAGGTGTGCCCTCACGTGTGTCACTCTGCGTGTCAGGCTGTGTGCCCTCACACATGTCGCTCTGTCTCAGGCTGTGTGTCATGTGTGTTATTCTGTGTGTTATGCTGTGTGCTGTGTGTCCTCACACATGTCGTTCTGCATGTCAGGCCGTGTGCTCTGTGCTCTCACGCATGTAGTTCTGCGTGTCAGGGTGTGTGCCCTCACGCGTGTTACTTTGCGTGTCAGGCCATGTGCTGTGTGTCCTCACGCATGTCACTCTGCGTGTTTTTCTGCATGCTAGGCCATGTGTCCTCACGCATGTCGTGTTTTTCTGCATGTTATGCCGTGTGTCCTCACGCATGTTTTTCTGCGTGTTAGGCCATGTGCTGTGCCCTCACGCGTGTCACTCTGCGTGTCAGGCTGTGTGTACTCATGCGTGTTATTCTGCGTGTTATGCCGTGTGCTGTGTGTCCTCACGCATGTCGTTCTGCGTGTCAGGATGTGTGCTGTGTGTCCTCATGTGTGTCACTGCGTGTTTTTCTGCATGTTATACCGTGTGCGTGCCAGGCCGTGTGCCATGTGCCGTGTTATGCCATGTGCCGTGTCACGTGTGCTGTGTCATGCCATGTTGCGTGTCGTGCCGTGTCGTGCCGTGTTCGGGGCCCACGTGCCGTGTCACGCCCCCGGCAGCGCGGCCGCTCGCTGTGGCACACACGGGGGTACCGGGGGCTCCTTTTTCACACC
>NW_010226712.1:0-524 GCF_000690775.1 Eurypyga helias
GCAACCACACCTACGTCAGCCCCAATGACTGTGCATCACCACCCAATATGCCTGCATCACCGCCTCCAATGTCCCCATCATCACCCTCAACACCGGCATCACAGTCCACCACGCCTGCATTACCCTCCACCATGCCTGCATCAATGTCACCACCTCCCACTGCTGCCAGCCTGTCTTCCACTGCAATTAGTCCACCTCCCACAGTGGCTTTACTTCCACAATCTTTTGTTTGCTATTGCCAGGGTCAACCACTGTCAGTGGCCCTAGTTCAGAAAAAGAAATACACACGTAAATCAGTCCACATAGTCAAGGATGATGAGGTAGCAGGGCCATCCCGGGTGACAGAAACAAATAATAAGGAGATCGGAGCAGGGCCATCTCAAGAGTCGGAGACAGAGGATGAAGCCATTGTGACCACACAATCCTTATCCCTGAGGGAGCTATGGGACATCTGTAGAGACTACAGCCGCTGCCCATGTGAACATATCACGACCTGGCTGCTCTGCTGCTAGGATAATTGGGGC
>NW_010226712.1:679-1213 GCF_000690775.1 Eurypyga helias
AATCAGGAAGAAGGGTATCCAGTATCTAAGAGAACTAGTGGTGCTGCAGATCGTTTACCAGGACCCAAACAACCCACGAGTATCTACCGACCAAGACAAAGTTTACTGCGCTAGACCCAAGTGGCAGAAGTAAATGCAGAGTGCACCAACCTCAAATTCTAGTATGCTCTCAATCATGACTTGGAGAGAGGATGAGGCACCAACTGTAAACGAGATGATTCGCTGATTCTGAGAATATGAGGAAAGTCTCTCTTCCCCCATACAGGCCTGTGTTTCAGCTGTGGAGAGACTGTGTAAAGAGTTTAAGGAACTCTGAGAGGAGGTGTTCCGCTCCCCCCCTCCACGGGCCAGTGTCTTGGATATCAAATCAAGCGTTCCTCTCCTCCAAGAAGGGAGTACAACAGATATCCCTCACAGGATACCCTGTGGGTTTACCTGAGAGACCACAGAGAGGACATGCGCATGCATGAGGAGTTGGAATTGAAAACCTACCTCTCTCCTAGAGAAACGAGTAAGTGAACTCAAATGAAAAAG
>NW_010226713.1:0-34796 GCF_000690775.1 Eurypyga helias
AGGAAAGGCTGAGAGAGGTGGGACTGCTCAGCCTAGAGAAAAGAAGGCTCAGGGGGTCTAATTAATGTATATAAAAGCCTGAAAGGAAGGTGCAGAGAGGACAGAGCCAGGATATTTCCAGTGGTGTCCACTGACAGGACAAGAGTCTAGACATAAACTGAAACACAGGAGGCTCTGTCTGAACATGAGGAAACACTTTTTTGCTGTGAAGGTGACCAAGCACTGGCACAGGTTGACAAGATTTGTCCTGGAGTCTCCATCCTTGGAGATATTCCAAAGATGTCTGGATACGGTCCTGTGCAGTGCAGTCTTGGTGTCCCTGTTTGAGTAGAGGGGTTGGGCCAGGTGACCTCCAGAGGTGCCTGCCAACCTCAGCCATTCTGTGAGGTTTTTATTATCAATATACAGTCTATTAGAAGTTTGCAGTTTTTAAGTCGTTTGAATCCTGGACATTTGTGCAGCCACAATGTCTACTGAGGAGAATTTGGCCTTTCCGACTTAGGTAATCACCCTTCACCAATATGTGTTTCTGCACTAGATGGAACTGTTAACCGAGATCACCCAAAAGGTGAATTAGGTTCAAATGGGTTTATCTAAGCTGTAACACTTAACACATTCTGCTAGCACACTGCACGCTGCATTAGCTGCTTTCTGCCTTATTACCCTATAAAACTCTAAATGGTTTGGGACTTTGTTATTGCAGAGAATTGGCTTTCCACATCTGATACCTCTGCTGCTGCAATTAGTGTTAATGTGTGAACTAACAACCAGTTTTAAAAGAGAGGGGATAAAGCAGAAACATCTCAGGAACAGTAATAATCCATATACCCTTTTCCTTCATACCACAGCAAGCTGGGAAGTGAGAAATGCAAGCAAATAAACAGGAATGTGACCTGCTCTGGAGACTTTGAGCTGACATATGGTGTAACGAGGTGTCTATTACAAGCACAGGAAATTTCCAGGCATGCATTCTTTAGAAAGAACTGGAAAATATTGAAACCTTATTTTGCAAGTGGTTTTGTTTGTTTAACTTCTCGGTGAAATTTCTGGGTGTGTGACTTGTCTCCTACCCCCCACTTTTGCAGTTTATGAAGATTCTAGTTCAAAAGTTTGGTGGAAGAGACATTCACTGGAGGGGTACACTAGGCCTGCCGTGAGCTTAATTAGTCAAATCAGTTCCTAGAGTTCCAGACTTTTTGCTTTGACCTCTATATATCATTTCTGTGGTTTGGGTAGAATGATGGTAATCTGAATAGTCATTTTGTTTCTGGTATTGATGTCTGCTGAAAATGATGCTAAGGTCTGTTGTTGTGCCTTATAATACAGGCTGCTTGTGGATTCGATATAGAGATGACCAGCTCCAAGCGCTAGTCTGATACATACGAAACTCACTCCTTATATTGAAAGGGAGCTTAATTAGATTTTTCTGTTTACTTTAAGATCACAGGCATTATATTTATTTCAAATCAGTTTAAAAATAATGAAATGGATTTTTTTTTTCACAGGGAATATGTTAATACACACATCAGACGATTTATATTCTAAAGTGTTGTTTTTGTGGTGCTTTCTAGCAATGTTCATGAGTAAAAATCTGTGGTAATGAAGAACTGTACTGAATAGCCTGACATTGAAATGAGTACAAGGAAGAGTAAATCTAGTGCTGATCAAGTAAGATATATCAAAATAATGTTCCTTAATCAGCTGTTGTGTTATTATGACGGAAGTCTAGAGAAGCCAGCAGTAGTCACTGAAGAAGACTTTAATGTGTAACATTTAGCCAACACTAGGAAATTCGGGAACTTTGGTTTAGGGTTTGAAATGTCTGCAAAATTGTTTTCAGAAGAGAAATGAGGAATTGCATAGTACAGCGTGCAGTTCTGTTAAGTGAAACCTCTGGTTACACACAGGTTACTTTCAGAGTAGTGTCTCAAAGAGCTCACAGCTGAACCTAACCCAAGCATGGCAGCTGATGAGACAGACCATGTAATACAATAATGAAAAAAAGAGTGCTACGGCACAATCTACAGCTGTGATGGATATAAGTCTTTGTTTTCTTTGAACTCTTCCTTTTGTCTCCAATATCACCCCTGAAAAAGCTTCAGATAAAAATCTGTTAAGAGTATTTTTTAGCTACAACAGTAGACTTTCTAGATAGAAGGAACAGATGCACACACCCCAGAGGATAGGAGATTTCTAAACCACGTAACAACAGCTTTTAAAAAAATACTACATTTCCTCTAAGAGGAAAAGGTGTGTGGTTGGTGGGCAGATGTGTTTGGTGGACAGCTGACTAAGGTATTGGGCACTGGCATGGGGGAATGTGCCTCTGCAGGTTTGTGGTGGCACAATAGTGAGGTGAAGGAACAGCTCAGTATGTCCTGAAAGACTCTGACAGGGTGCTACTGGTTATAAAGATCCAAGGAAGCTACATTTGGAAGTTGAAAGCTCAGGTGTAGTCTGAAGAACTGCAAAGATCCCGCGGCAAAGAGAGTCCTTCTGAAAGTCTGTGTGTTGGGAAAGACGCTGAAATTAACTGCACTGAAAAGAGAATTTGCCAGGGATAAAGGGCTAGTCAATCCCTGAATACCTTTTGTACCTGAAAGAAGAAGAAATTAACAAAAACTTCAAGGAAATATTACGGTTTTGTAGTGGTTAGATGTGCCATTGCCTTTTACTTTACTTACTATGTACCTCTGTCATGAAGAAATTTTAATAAACTACGTTCCCAAAGAGCAAACACCATCGGCAGTAGGATGTGATGAATTAACCAAGCAGGATAATCCTGGCAGAGTTGCGAGGCTGTGCCTTGAGAGGTGCAGGCAGAGTGTCCTGGGTGCTCCAGTGAAGGGCTTACTGACACCCTGTCCTGAAATCACAGCACCTAATGACTGCGGTGCATTTATCTTGGTGAAAAGCAAGTCTCTGGCCTACTTGGAAAAAGTGTCTGTAACATGAGCAAGGGAGGTTTTGGATGCACCTGAATTTTGGCACTTGTTGCAAAGGGTGTAAGGCGACCTTGCAAATCCTTGTTCACCCTTAGAGAGTCTTTAATGTGGAGCCATTACTTCTAGAGAGTATAAAGGATGCTTAGGGCCATACACTGAAAAATAAGAAAACCAGCAGAAAATTATGATTACTTAGAAAAAGTTATGTTTTTGAGAATATTTGGCTTCTGGCTGAACAGAATTTATTAAGCTAATAACTCTTCTCCTGGCTGGAACAGATCGAAACTGCCACAAGCAAGACACAGACACCAGTGTTAGGCAGTCTGGGATCACTCTAAGTACCAGCCTGACTCACAGTGTTGTTCCCTCTATAATGGGTTGAACTGAAGATGTGTGCCCTCTAACAGCTCTCTGCATCTGTAAGGTGGGGCTATTTCTTTTCCTGTGGCTCTGAAATTCTAACTTGGGAAGACAACAATCTATAATGTATTGCTTACTTTACTCCAGGGACAAAATGCCACCGTGAAATGAAGCCAGGGAATGTGTAAACCATGGTAACACGCTTGGGGAAAAAAAATTAAAAAGCCCAAGAAAATCCATTGTCAGTGTCAGAGTTCCTTGGCTGTCATAGTCTATTATACAAATCCCAGCGATGCTGTGTCTGCAGCAGATGTTGTTTATTATTTATGATGAGCTGTGGGGAATTTGCCTTTTAGTTGGATTTGTTTTGGTGCTACCATCTTTTTTTTTTTTTTCCCCCTAGGCTGTTCAGGCCTTCCGAGAGCCCTGTTGCAGAGTGAGTCTTTTCTCAGATGGTCTGTAAACTTCAATCTGCTGCCTTAACACTTATTTTGATCAGGAACTGACATGATGCTGAATGTACCCGTTGAATGCAATACTGTATGTCATGTCTTCTCTTAACGCAGTCAGGCAGAGGGGTGAGCTTTCTGATAGGAAACTTCCTTACTGGTCTTCCAGAAAGAGTGGGCATTCAGAAGAAACAGGCTGTGATTTCCCAGAAATACAAAGAGGCTGTGTAAGAGTGACGGATTAGGCAGACTATTAGAAAGTGGGCAGAGGGAATATTCCGTAAATTAGAGATCAGACCAGACCTGTTTTTATTTAAAAGCCTGTATACACAGAAATTTTGAGCAAGGACATAAGGCTGCAGCATCATGAGAACAGATCCTCACCGCTCAGCAGTTGTGAGGACAAGACACTGTTACCTAGCAACTTCTCAGAGCTGTCTTTTATAAATCCATCCTGTCAGGGATGTCACGTATACACCACAGTTGGTCTTCACAAATTTTGCACTGGGTAGTACTGCCAAATGTATCTTCTGAGCAGTAGTATCCTTGGCAGGTACTAAATCACTACAGCCAAGGTTGTTCTTGCCCTACCTGCGTGCACAGCAAGGCAAGGGCTGTGAATTAGTTCTTCGCACCAACCTGTTTGGGTTCAGAGATGGAACAGCACATGTGGGAGTTGCTATTCGCCTTCCCCCCTTCTTTCATGTACAGATTGAGAAAGAATGGACAATAGCCCGTGTTGATTGCAGTGCCTATAAACGGCTCTCCACCTTTTGTTGCAAGAGGTGATTATGAGCTTGTCTCCTTGAGATGAACACTTATTCTAGCTAAGTATAAAAATCTGAAATTAATAAGTAGAGATACTCTCAATTTTGGAGAAATGCTGCCTTCCTATGCCTCTACAGTTCTCATACACAGACAATTTGATTCTGGATAGAGATTTTGGATTTTACTGTATTACAGGTTCAGCAAGGCTGATTTAAGGCCTTAAGTTTTCTCTTCTTCCTAATCGTTGCCTACTAATCACAATTATTTTGAGATAATGCAAGTTCAATGGCATTTGGAGTTGGAATTTGGAAATTCCAATGTTTGTTGCATGTTTTATTCCTTGCAGTAGTAGTGTAAAAAAACCAAAAAGGAGTTGGACACCTTATCCTAAACACGGATAAAATACTCTGCTGATTCCTGCATTGCCATTTTTAATTGCTTTCCATTAATTCTGTTATGAGCAGATGCTCTTGCTTCAGTAATATTTGCCTTTAATTTGATGTGTTACGAGCTGGACTCTTTCTCTTCGATTCTGTCATAGTACAAGTAGTTCAACAAGCTAAGCTTTTTCTATAGGTTCTAGAAGCTGACAGACATCACATCCCAAAAGATGATGCCATTAAAAAAAAACAACCAAAAAAAAACCCCAACAAAACACATGCTTTGAAGTGACCAACTGTGGTAGTAAAATATTCTGGCCTGTGGCTTCCTCATGGTTACTTTAAGTGACTTGATACTTGTAAACTAACTATTGGAAACATTGAGAAGTTTGAGGTGACATTCTGGCTTTTTTTTGTGGGTCCTCAACATTTTTTTTCTATGGCAGAAAAATTGTCATCTTCTATAAAACATTGTATGGAGAGGATAAGATACAAGACTTGCAATAGTGGTGAATTCTACCTTGCCTTCTGTGATTAGGAATTATTATCTTATTTTGTTCAGGTTTCTGCCAATAATAGGAGCAGTGATAATTGTCAGGACAGGAAAGATACTATTACTGTATTTTGCAAGCTGCCCATTGACTGAGGAAGCTCCAATGAAACCAACATTTCTTGTATTGAATACAAATCGACATTCTTGATACCATGTGATGGGAAGCAACTATTATTCTAGTTCTTCTTCCCAAAACAGAATCCCAGACTGGTTTTGGTTGGAAGGGCCCTTAAAGACCATCCAGTTCCAACCCCCCTGCCATGGGCAGGGACCCCTTCCACTAGACCAGGTTGCTCAAAGCCACATCCAGCCTGGCCTTGAACCCTTCCAGGGATGGGGCATCCACAGCTTCTCTGGGCAACCTGTTCCAGTGCCTCCCCACCCTCTCCAGGAAGAACTTCTTCCTGATATCCAATCTAAACCTCCCCACCTTCAATTTAAACCTGTTACCCCTTGTCCTGTCACTACAGGCCCTTGTAAAAAGCCCCCCCCAGCTTCCTTGTAGCCCCTTCAGGTACTGGAAGGTGCAATAAGGTCTCCCCGGAGCCTTCTCTTCTCCAGGCTGAACAAGCCCAACTCTCTCAGCCTGTCCCCATAGCAGAGGGGCTCCAGCCCGTGGAGCATCTTCGTGGCACCCTCTGGACTCGCTCCAACCAGTCTATATCCTTCTGATATTGAGGGCTCCACAGCTGGACGCAGCACTCCAGGTGGGGTCTCACCAGAGCAGAGTAGAGGGGCAGAATCCCCTCCCTCGACCTGCTGGCCACACTTCTCCTGATACAGCCCAGGATATGGTTGGCTTTCTGGGCCACCAGCACACACTGCTGGCTCATACATACAACCTAGACAGTTATGATGAGATGCCTCTCCCAGTTCCAGACTTCAGCTCTTTTTTCAAGCAGCTCAAACTACAGATGCCAGCAAAACTGTTTTCAAAGCTATTTTAACAAGTATATGTTTTACCTTTTTTTTTTTCCCTTTCAGTTTAACCAGTGGATTATTCAATATATTGGCTTTAGTATGGGTATTTGTTTGTGCTGGTTCTAGTTGGGATGGAGTTATTTTTCCTCACAGTAGCTAGTACGAGGCTATGTTTTGTTTGTGCTGAGAATAATATTGATAGTGTTTTTAGTTGTTGCTAAGCAATGATTATATCAAGTCAAGGACTTTTTCAGTTTCTGACACTGCACCTGTGTTCCCAGCTGCTTCTCTACAAGAAGCTGGGAGGTGACACAAGCAGGACAGTGGACCCAAAGAGATCAAAGGGATATTTCCTTCCATCAAACATCATGCTTGGTATACAAGTTTAGGGTTAGGCTGGGGATTCCTCTCTCTCTTGGGCTTGGTCTAGTTCTTGGGTTTTCCAGCTCTGGCTCTCGCTACTTGGGGACTGACTGGGCATCCATTGGTGGGTCCTGAGAAACTGTATTGCTTTTTTCTTTTCCATTATTTTCATTACATATTATTATTATCAGTAGTAGTAATACTAGTATTGTTAGTATTATTGGTATCATTATCTTTCATTAATTTTCAGTTACTAAATGGTTCTTATCTCAGCCCATGAGTTTCCTTGTCTTTTTCCCTGATTCTCCTCCCCATCCCACTGGGGGAGAGGGGAGTGGGCAAGCAGCTGTGTGGTACCTGTTTGCTGGCAGGGGTTACACCGCAACACTGTTTTATTAAACTAGATAATTGGTGGGTAAGTACCCTAACAATGCATTGTTGAAAGTATCTCACTTTTTTTCTTGAAGTGATTTTTACCATCTCCCTCCTTTAGTTGCCTTGTCTTTGTATCAAAAAGGTGGAGAATAGTCTGAAAAGGTGGGATGTGGCTCACTTAAGGATGCATTCAAATTCCTGTGCACACCTAACAGGAATATTGAATGTGCAAATACAGGACAGGGAATAGACAACAAAAGGATCTGGGGCATGTATTGTGGCTCACAAGAGGAATATGGGTTAATGCCAAGCTGTTGCCAAGAGAAAAAAGGCATATGCTGCAGTGGGATGTGTAAACAGAAAGAGAACCTGCAAGATCTCATGTTTAACGTAGTATAGAGGGGATGTGATACCAGTCTTCAAATACATGAAAGGCTGCTGCCAACACAGTGGCTAAGTCAAGGCATGATGGGTAGACTGCAGTTAGTAATGGAGAAACCTTCTCATACAGAGGATACATTTTGCATCAGGATATTAAAGAGAATAAGTGACTGGCAGTTTCTAAGTATGTATTAGCCAGATTCATGGTACAGATACCACGCCACCATTAGACCTGCCTTGGAGCATCTGAAGAAATACTGTGTGGCCTTCTTAGGCTTCTCTAGGATTATGCCAATATGTATAATGGTATTACCTCACTATCAGGATAGTACCTGATAAAAGGCAGGGAAAAGGGAACACATATTTGGAGTACATTTATTTATTTTACAATTTCCCAAATACCTATTCATGCTAATTCCTCATATCCCAGTATTAAGAGGTTACAATAACATCTAAAGGTACACATAGAGTGATCTCCATGATACAAGTCAGCATCTCTTATCAGAGCTGCAGAGCCATCCTCAGCTGAAGTCTTGTTTTTGAGGTTCCTCCCCCCCCCCCCCCCAAGAAACACCTTTATTCTCTCATATTACCTCTTCTAACTGTGGGAAACTTCCTAGGGACAATTCTTTCAGTCCCTTTTTCCACAACATAAGGTTAGTATTTCAATCTGGCCATGGCAGATATAAGTTGTCATCAGGACTGGCCCTTATAAATTGTGTGTCCAGGTCGACTGTAACTGGACAGAACAATATTTTCCCTCTTATACAAGTCAGATTCCTGCATAACTCTTTAAGCTCACTTGTTTGCTTTATCCGAGTATTAACTCTTGTGATTTAGATTATGAAGTCTTTGAGTCAGAGCTTCTGCCTACTGTTTGATTAATGTCTGACACATGGGTATTTCCTCTATGTAAAGATGGCTGTGGTCTCTCGTAAGTACTCCCTCCCCTGCCCTTCACCTGCTTGGAGTGCCTAAGATCAGCTTAATAATCCAAACGACTTCATCCCAAGTACTTGGCATGAAATGTGAGTAGAGCACTCCTTCTGGAAACAGCCCTGAACAGCAGAGCTTGATTAATTGATTAGTATCTGATTTCCAGTTAAACATTTAATAAATCTTATCTTTTATGCTGTGTTACACACAACACGTGGCACAGGAAAGCGGCCAGCTGGTTAAGATGCACACTGTGCTGCTCAGCGTCTTGGCCAGCCAGCGTGCAGATGATCAAGCTGCTAAACCGTCTGTGAGGACGGGACAGCACAGAAAAAGAGGAGGGCATTGTAGAAAAAGAAGGTAGAGAAGGGGTAGCAATGATGGAAGAGAAGGGAAGTGCATTAGGAGCCAGGGGAGGGGGTGCAGCCATTGCTTTATCGTGTGAAGTCTTTAAATATTGAACCCTCTTGTTCTGAGCTGATCAATCCTGGTTGACCATCTGATTTTGTATAGTGCATCGCACACCAGCAGTTGTTGCTCCACATGAAGGTGGATGTTGGAGCCAAGATCAAACAATTTTGCTCACTAGTTAGTTGCTAGGAGAAGGGAAGTGAGCTAAGGGTTAGGTCACAGCACATCATCTTGGGGAAGCTACTCTCTTTAACAATAGAAGATTAATTAATTAGAAATGCCTCTCTTGGCAGAGAACTACACCAGAAGAGAGGAAAAAAATATTAAAAGTGATTCTGAAACAGTACTCATTGAGCAACTAGAGGATCTTGACAGGAAAAGGAGCGAGACCTGTCAGAGGTATGAACTTAAAGACGATTCTTGGAATATTGTTAGTCCTAGTAAAATCTGTGACAAAGTACTTGCTAATATCAAAGAAAACAAGCTCAGAGCAAATGGTGTTTCTTACATGGAACTTTTATTGTAGTCTTCTCTCTAGCAACTGCTTCTTTAAAATAGTTTGATCAAGAAAAGAAGCCCATCGTAATAATAACACACACACACAGCCTGTTCAATCCAGCCAGCCACTGGACTTGGGGAGCCTGGCTTTTTAAGGAAGAAATGGACATACCTCCGTTCTGAAACTTTATCAACAAAATTGAAGCGCTGCCGCTTGCACCATTGACAAGTATAGAGGGCAGTAAGGTGCAGCATTTTTTCTTATCAAACTTAATTATTAAAATAATTCCTTATATTTTTTGTGTTTGCTTGACACAAGCACTTTTTTTGTTACAGACAGTTGTATAGTTTCTGCCTTTTTTATACGTGGTATGTTAGGATGAGTCTCTTGACTGCCATCATTCCTTCAAATTTCAGCCCCATAAGCCTTGACTGATGGAAGTTTTCTTCAGCTGAAAGTAATTTTGAAATGCATACAGAAAAACAGGACTTTTATTTGAAACTCAGCAGTGCAAGTCTGACAGTACCAGGTGCCACTAAGACCTAGTACTTCTATGACTGCACAAAGCCTACAAAATTAAGCATGACAACATCTGAAACGTGTGGGATTCGTTCTCTCTTCCCCTGACTCTGTTTCCATGCTTGAGAAACCAAGTGCCTGGGCAGGGAGAAGCCCGCTGTACTCGTGTTCGTCCCCTGGATGGGGCTGGCTGGGCACACCAAGACTGTAATGGGTATAAATAGGAGATGTTGATAATGAATGGCAACATTTAAAATGGGTGATGGCTGGGGTGTTTGGGTGAGTGTTTATTAACTGTTCTGTCCTCCTGTTTTTTTTCTCCATACGTACCTTTCAGAAAACACTGTTCACTGAAATCTTTTGTAGGTATTGTAATGGTGTTGTAATGGACTGATGTCTAATGGAAATAATCTGGTAGCGATTCTTCTGTGCTCTTTGTAGTGACACTAGTAAGAATGATTTCATTAGTTTTTATGTGAATGGTGCAAGCACTTCACTAACGGTAGCACAGATGAGAAAAACCCCTGAAGGTCATTCACAGATCTCCCCTACTTATACCACTTATGTTCTTACAGTAATACTTCCAAGGTTCATGTTGTCCATTTTAATTACATTCAGATGATCACGTTTAAAATTCCACAAGAAAGATGGCTTTAGCAATGCTTTATTGATGTGCACAAGGAGGCATGAAATTAGCTGTAATAAATAACACTATTTATTTCCAAGAGGCTTTAATTGCTTTATACTCTTATGTAACTGGGACCACTCTGTGTGTGGGTGTGCGTTTAAATGCACATCAGCGGGTTTCTGTCACGCCATTTCCAGATGGAACTGGAGAGGATCTCCAAATAGCCTTTGCTACAGCCACTCACATTGCTTTAAATTGGAAAGAGGATGAGAGAAAATGGGGAAAAATGTCACATAACATTTGAGACTGATTCAATTACCCAGGCTTGTTGAAACTTTCTATTGTTGAGTGTTGATTTCATTTTCTTTCCCTTGCTCGTTATCTCATGTAAATCGTCACACACCCACCCCTTTACTGAAACGCTTTTTATTTTATGTGAACCGTCATTTCACTTAAAGAACCCTTCATCACAACTTTCTTTGACAGACATCTCACGCAGAACGGGGATGGATTCATCGATAACCTGCTGGGCAGACATGTCTTTCTCTGATGACAGTACAAATGAGCTTAGATGACTGACTTGGACCAGATTCCTAACACCCAGCGGGCTGTGCTCTGGCCTGAAAATTTCCACCTTGGTAGAACACAAACAAGGCTCACAGTAGGCGAGTAGTTTAGTTTATACATCTTGGGCCTTCGTAATTTCCCTTCAGTAAGCTGAAAGGGTTTTGTTAGGTAGCAGAAAAATGAGAGAGTGTATATAGAAATAAAACTACTTTTAAAACATTAATAGCTGCAGCAAATTCTCTTTTTGAAAATATGCCTAACCCTGTAGGCAGATACTGCTTTCCTGGGGTCGCAGACAGCAGGATCAGTTCAGGGTCTTGGTTCTCTGGCAACCTTTTCTTTGGGAGGCTGCAGTGATTCTGGTAAGATGGTTTTAAGAGTATTTGTACAGGCTTCTTGTTCCACCAGGGCTGAACTTTCTATCAGTCAAAAACAGTGAGTGAGAAAACCTCTGGAGTTAGAGGGTAGGTTGTAAGGAAATTTAAGCATATTTGATATGTAACTGCTCCTTGGTCTTTATAGATTCAGCACAGTGAAGTCACATCTTGTTAATTATGGAGGACGTGTTCAGTGACAGCAAACAGATTCTCCTTGTGGCAAAGCATGCTGTGTGAAGATCCGGAGCCTTCTGCTGTGAGAAGTACGTGGAAGATGCATCATGAGCTGTTTTGCATCTGCCCACATATTGAGTTGCCTGCAGGTTTCCTATCAGTGCAAACACAATTAAGTATTACTGCCTTGAGGATGAAGATAAAACAACTTACTCATTTTGACAAAATTCAGCTTCACAGCCATGAGAGAGTGGCTCAGTCAGGCAACATCTACTTACGTGGGCTGGGAGCAAAGGCGGGATGAGCTCGCTGTCCTGACGCTGGGTGTCTGTCTGTGTATTCAGTTCTACCGAAAGCTGCTTCTTCCCCTGCTGATCCTGAGCTCGTGTTCCCAGCCTGTGCCCTGCTGTGCAGAGGCAAATGAGAAGAACCCAGGGAACTGCCCACCAAGGCAGCTTTACCTGGGCAGCCTTTTCCTTCGGCATCAGTACTGGCAAGCAGAGTATGGGGTGAGGTGTGTGTTGCAAGAGGCACTTGCGTTGAGCTGTGTGGGGCCAGGGCACTTGAATGAGCTGCTCTTGGGGGAAGGTTCACAGCCTGAACCTGCAGCGGAGCTGGGGTCACTGCCCTGAGACCGACAGGGCTTCCCTCCTGTGCTAACCCCTGTACATTTACTGTGTCTGCCACTCACTTAGTTCAGCTAACAGCTCATTTTGACTGTAGCCTTCACAATTCTGTTTTAACCTGTACTGTCTGGGAAGTGCAAGACAGAAGGGAATAACTGCTGTGCATCCCAGCCATTGGGAATCATTAGGTGGTGCAGTCCCTAAGGAATCCTCACCTGGTGGGTTACTGATTTCCTGATTTCCACCCTTTTCTAGTCTAGTAGCCATAAAGGAGTAGGATGCTACATGTGTTCCAGCCTGTAATTCCCAGTACAGATGGCTCATGCAGAGTTATGGAGTGTGCATTTCAGTCAGAATTACAGAAGCTGTGTATTTTGATGAGGAATCTGCTACAAGACTGGAGAAAGGTAATGAATTAGTTATTGCCAGACGCATTCCTGTTTACAATCCTTGTGGCTACTGCTGTATTACTGTGAGGTTTTAGCACTTTTGTTTGAGAAGGGACTTCATATTAAGAAATTTGTCATCTGAAAAACAAAGCCTGTCTGTGCACATTTGGTACAGAGGGATTGCAGCTGTCCAAAAAATCTTCTAACTAGACTTCTCTCTTTCTAGATAACATCACTGTAGAGATTCCTGAGGAATAACATACTATTTCTCTTAAGAACAACAAGAAAATCGTTATTATTCTTCATCATTCATTAGCTTCTCCATCATTCTTACCTCTGTTAAAAATGTGGCCATGTAAATGTCATGTACTTAAAATTGTTAATTCAGGTTCCTGCACAGACCTACACAGATTTCTGGAGGAAGGAAGAAGCCTCAGTCCTTGTTCCTTACAGAGGTGAAGAAAGAACTTTTTGTTTATGAGTTTTCATACATTCCCATTTTGCAACTTTGCTAGATTTCCACTTACCTCCTAGGAAAAAAAAGAGTAATTGTGACTAGTGCTACATAGGCAAACATTTTTTTCTGAAATTAGTGTGTATTTAACATTATGCATTTACCACGGTAGGGCTGGACCTGAGATGTTTCCTCTTGTGTTTTCTTACTCAGAAACATGCAACAGCTTCTAAAGGAGCATTTTGCCCTGCACCAGGATAACTTTGTTCACAGCATTCCTCAAGGAGGTGTGAAATCAGTTACTCTAAACCAGGGAAATTGTATTTTGCATGACTGCTCAAGCCCATAGGCAGCCAAGTAAAAGGGAAACAGTACTGCACCCTTCTCTTCCATGAAAAACATCTGGCTTGGATGCCTGCACCATAAGCCTTCAGAGTTAGGAAGATGACTTCTGTCTGGCAAGGTTAGGCTGATCTCTGCTTAGTGAGCTGACCTCATGCTTTGATTTGGTGCGTTTTGCTGCAGGTCTTGGTACAGGCAACCTAAACCACTTCTGATCCATGTCTGTTCTGAACCAGAAATGGTGCAGCTATATTTGTGGATGCTAAGCACAAATTAATCAGCCTTGCTGAGTCTGGAGTAATTATTTTGGGCATGGTGCTATATGATCTGGCTTCCCTGCTTCCAGACTCAAACCAGTATCTTCGTGTTATCCTGCATGATGTGAAAATAGAAGCCCGGAAGGGTATTAGCTTGATCACTACCTTACACTTCATCACAGGAAGATCTTGTACACCTCACATTGTCCACGTATGGTGTATAGTATGTAATTAAGAGCTGCAGGTGCCATTCACCTACTCAACCACACCACTGCGAGTTAGACACAAAGCTATTCAGATTTGGTGTCACAAAATAAAGTGGGAAGAGTGGAGAACAAAGCTCTAAATTTAGTCTGTTTAGAATGACACACCACTGAGTACTCCCATCTATTTTCAAAGATGCAGTAAAACAGCATGGCAATACTAGTAAATGTCATTAGCTCTTTGAATTAATAGAATTACTGTTGGCAGCCAACGGTAATAGATTAGAGCAATTCTCATCTACTACATTAGAGTAATTCTTGGCATTGTGAACGTAATGCATCTGAGGAGTTTACAATACAACCATCCAACTAAAACTTGGAATATAAATCCTCAGCCTGTAATCACTTCCTTTTTTGCCTCTTTTCTCTTTATTCAAAGCACTGTGATTTATCTTTTTTTCCAGTCAGAGAGTCATAAAATCTCTGTTTAAAGATTTTATTGGTTTTCAAAGATGCAGTTGACTGGTTAATGTGATTTAAAAAAGAAAAATCCTTCTCTTCTTAACATAGGACATTTTTAAGCTTCAAGAAATATACCTGAAATCATGTGGTTTTAGGCAGATAAGACTATAAATTTTCATTACACAAATACATAAATATTACACAAATACATAAAGTCATGCCACCTTAACTGGGCTATGAATATTAAAGTACTGATCCTGTTCTGTAGCTTCTTTATGAGCCTCTTCAGTAAAAAACATGTCCGAAGCTTAACAAGTGTGTAGTTTATGCATTTTTTTTCCCAGTGCTTAACAGCTCTATTGATTAAAAATAGCATCATCACAATAGCACCAGCACTATGTAAGCTCTCAAAATGCTACAGAAGCCAGTGTTTTGTCACTATAGTTCTTCATCCTGATACCAATTTATCTGTCATTGGTAAAACCTCGTGGTATAAGTGGAGTTGTTATTGATTTGTTCGGAAGAATTAAGTCGCGCTAGGGCTGTTACCACTGCAATGGGATTAGAGTTCCTTCTCTTTGAGAACCAGTCTTTGCTGTTCCTACCCTCTGTCTGGGCTACAGTCCAAACACTATGTGAGTGACAGAGCTAAATCTGAAGAGTCTCAGAAACTCCACACTGTCTGAGAAAACTGTGCTTTGATTCTTCACTTATTTGTGCGAAAGTTCAGATTATTTTTAAACAGCCATACTGAAAAGAGAGCAGCTCCTTCTATTTGCCTCTGAAGAGATGCTGGTAAGACAGTGAGAACACATTCCCTGTCACCTTTTAACAAATGAGTTCAGTTGCTGAAGAGGACCATTGCTACCTTTTAATGACTGTATCTTTGGTTATCAAAGGCATTGAAAGAGGCTGATGGCTCTAATGTAGAACAGCACCTATCTGTTGCTTACCTCTGCCTGCCAGAACTGATGTATACAGATTACAGGTTACCAGAAGATCTGTACAGACATTGAAAAACATGTTCTGTGTTCTTTCCCCAGTGGTGGATTTATGGACAGCTAGCAATTTCCTCAGATTTGAACACAAGGCAAACGTTGAGCCTAACGGCTCCACTCTGGCACAATTACTGACAAGATGATATCCCGCATGGTGAAGGAGAACCACCAGTGAACATGCCCCAGATCACAATGCATGTGGAGAACCTGACACCTGGCTCCTACAGCACAGTGGTGAAAATCAAACTTTTTAATGAGAAGTTGAATCTCTCCATATACTCTTAAAAACATGCATTCCATAGGCTGGGCACTAGTAAGAGACCTGTTGGATGTTGTCATAACTGGTCACGTTGGAAAGCTGAGATCTTCAGCAGTAATATAGCTAGCTAAAATATAACTGCAACTCTGCAGCTAGCTGATTTAAGAGTTGAATTAGGCTATCTAGAATCTTAGCCAAAAACCAGATTTCCTTTCTAATCCTGGTTCAGGGAAGAACAATCCTGACTTTATGATGCCTAACAATCTCACATGTGATGCTCCTGATGGCTGTCCTTCGCAGTTTCTTACTCCCATCTAACACTTCTCTCCTTGACTCATCATTTTGTCTACGGAAATCTTTAAATAACCGTGTCCAGACATTCTTCTCTCTTTTGGGAATGATTTATTTTCCAAAGACCTTTCAGTTCTGCTATTGATTAGCTGTTGTATTCTTACAGCGGCAAACAGCTGTTGTGGGAGGCAAGGAATAGGTTAATGGGTTTTGGAATATTTTTTGCTATGGACTTTTGTGCACTGACAATTTGTCAGCAAAAAAAAAACCAGAGGATCCTACAAAAGAAACAATATCCATTCCCAAACATGGGATGCCGTGCTGAAGAAACAATGTCTGCCACAGGTAGAGTGGTTTATAAAACCTGCAGGATGAAAGGTGGGTACCTGCACCGCATGAGGTTTTAATTTAGTATTTAGTCCACAGTGGGAATCCATTGCTTTTTGCCATGGAACACTGCAAAGGGACTTAGAAACTGAGTCATAGTGTTTTGATTAGATAGAAACTGAATCACAGTATTTTGATTACAGTCACTCTTATGTTTTTTAAATCTTGTATCTGGATGTAGAAACAGTAGTAAAGCAAAGAGTGAATTTCATAACACTGTGCTTAATACCAGGCTCAGTTGGTACTGTCTGGTTTACAAAACAAGGTGAAGTTGGCACTGTTTACAAAATATTTTCTAGAGCAGGAAGGCTCTAGAGTAGTGCATTTGTTTCAGTTCCAAAGCTAATATCTTCTGTTCGCAATCATGGTGGAGCACTACAGGGATGATTTTCAACTTTGGGAAGAGTTCAGAGAATTTTGGTTTTGCTATATCTATTTACCAATAGAGTGAAGTAATACTTTAGAACTTTAGATTATCCTATTCTGTTCTCCAAATGCTACCACTAAGTCACCAGCGTAACCTCAGCCTTTTGTTGACCTTTATTTAGTGATTAGCATTAACAAAGGAATTTATGAGGCATTTTTCAGGGTGATGTTTTCCTCAGCATACTTCTGCCAAAATCCCCCTGCTCATACTCCTAACTATGCAGCTACCTGAGCTAAAGACCTCAGCACCAGTTTTTGAAACGCCGGTTCTGACTTTTTATCCTTTGCTGATGCAGCAAGGGATGGGGATGAGCGACATGAGCCATGGGACAGCAGAGTGCAAAGAGCTCTGTTTTGAAGGGAAATTTTCTTGGCTCTCCTTTCCCGTTCAGCTAAACATAGACAGTAAAACATTCCATAGAGTAAACCCAACTTGAATTGAGGAAAGAAAACTAACTTAAATTAGAATTCTTTTTTTTTTAACAGAAGTTCATCTTACATTTTATGTTCCTATTTATATTGTGCTTACGGATGTCCAGATAAAAGAGATTAATCTGTTCACAGAGATGAATGAAAAAGCAAATGCTTTGTATTTATTTTTTAATGTTGCATCTTCTGAGAGACTTCTTTGCTCAGAAACCATCTTTCACTTCAATGAAAAATGTAGTTCATTTTTAAAAATTTGATTGTACTATGATAGATTGTATACAATACACTGTCTAGTATTTGTATTCCATTCTGGTATGCTCTAGGTACATTATTATATTATTTACGTATGTTTTCTGTTGAATATTTCTGAAATACATTTCACTGATTCTCTGATATGCTTTTATCATTTGACTCTGTGAATGCAATTGTCAGTAAGACTGCCTGCGTGTATCAAGACTACAAAGAAAATGAGAAATTGCCCATGCCTGCTAACAAGGTATTATATCATCCCTTGCTACGGTGAGAAACATGTTCTTGCTTGATGCTTATAATCCACCTTAGAGAAACATACCTCCCACCTTCACAAAACTCAGAAACATGCTGGAGAGAAGACTGTCCCCCTCCTTTTTTTTTTAAGTGCTGTTGTTGATCTGGGTCTAAACTATGCCTTGCTTTCTGGGCTAAAGGCTCACTCATCACTTGCTTTGCTTGCTTCCAGTGCCATTTTAAAATGTCAGAATTTTCTCCCTGGAACTAGATAAAAGCCATCGAGTGCCATCCAAAGTGACTCTCAAACTGCAGGCCAATTTCAGCCAGTCCATAATGAAACTCCAGCTGGCTATCTTCCTACTGAGAAGGACCCCTTCTCATCTGCCATGCAGGTATTTGGTTTGCTCACCTTCATGATAATGAATCAGACACCCGGTGAGCCCTCAGCTTGCTGCCCCATCATGCGTATCTCATGTGTCAGAAGATACTGAATCTGAAAAAAAAATCATTTGCTGATTGCCTACTGCTGCATACTCAATGGGAAACTCAACCCTGAGAAAATGAGCTGGATCGCTGACATTAGAAAATGTGCATTTACTTATCATGTAACGTATTTACACTCAGCCTTGCATGAAAATTCATTAGTGGCACTGATGTGGAAAGCAATATGGAAGTTTCCTACCTACTAGAACTCATATTGTGGAAAATATACTGCCTTTCCAGGAACCTGTTTGCTTCAGGTCTGTAATAACACCCAGGCTGAGTGGTCAAAGCATTTTATCTTTCTTTTTATCTCAAAGACATTGGTTCAAAACTTGCCTCAGCTGGAGTACATGGGAACTAGATGAGAAATAATTTATGCCAGCATATCCTCTTGTGTGATAAAGCTTCCTGACCCTGTTTCCCCCCAGTTCTTTTCGCAGAGGAATTCAGTGTAAATCACCTACTGTTCTTCCTTCAGCTCAGTGCTATTCAACAACTATGTACCGCACAACTTTGCAAGGTGTTGAGGATCCCTGGGGGGGATCACAAAGCTCAGTTATTGATGGAATGTACCAATGTTTCCACAAGTGACATCTGTGAGGTGGTTTATTTGATACGGACTGATCTGTGGGATGACACACCAGAAAGTGAAATGAATGTGGAAGTCACGTATTAAAATAAACAAAGATGCAGGTGCATTTAGGTGAGATTGCTTAGGTGTAGATAAGATTGCTCAGATGTAAGAACAGGCAAGATAACAGAATTAATAAAAGATAATTCATAGTATATACATAAAAGAAAAAGGTAGGGCTGTGCTGTAAAGAACAAAAATTACATGGAAATGAAGAGATTTGGTAGTAATACTCTGAATTGCAATTACTTTCCATCCAATGTTTGAAAGATGCTTTGTTCTGGAATTAATGTATATGCAGAAGCCAGCTTTTGAAAATACACTGTCTGCTTGTCCTCTTTCATCTGTAACTGGTTCACTGATTTCAGACTAGTTACTGACAATTTATTACAGTCTTGGTGAGAAGGGGTTCTGATCCAACATCCATGTGTAGTGAAAAGTATGATTCCGAGCTGGACTACTCCCATTACAAAGCATGACACTACTCACCAGTTGTTAAAGTTTTCCCAGCAATATCTGTGAAAATACACCTAGCAAGCAGCAAGGCAGCCAAGCCTGCATTTCCAGGCTGTGTGAGGTGGATCCTTACACAGGCTGGTCCTTGGAATGACATATGACATGCTGTTTCATAAACTTCAAAATAAGTAAAGCAGCCACTGAGTTTAAGTGTATCATATAAGAGAAAAAACTTGAGGAGAAACAGGATTATGGGATGTAGAACAAAGGACACAAAATTACTTACCTCTATCTGAAAGGAGAAGGTGTTGGGAAATGTGATGTAAAGTCATAAAGTGAATATAGGAGAAATAACGTCATGGAGACGAGGAATCACTTGACTGAGATACGGAAGGGCTGCTCAACCATCACCTGATTTTAGTTCTGGAGTCTTTCAGACTAGTTTGGAGTAAGTACAGAAAATACACAGTGCAGGGCAGGATTCTCCTCACTCAGTGGATGGACTAGGTAAGATAACTTCTCTCATTTCATGCTGATTTCTACACCTTCATCTTAAAAAATGTAACAGGTTTTGTCATGGATCTAAACATCTTGTCTTTGCTTAGGTCTTGTTACTCATTCACTGTCTTTATCCAGTTATAATGCCAGTTTACCCAGTTATCCAGGCACTTCTTGCCAAGTGCATGAAAAATTCCAGTTGGCACACATTGACATATTATCTTCTGTTACCTTTGACTGGTCTTTACGGTAGAGACATGGCCAGGAGAACAAGTCTGAGGAGCAATTTTATCGATCAAACCACATCTAATATCCATACAGCTTTTAGGAGGTTCTCAATGACTTTGTGCAACTGGTCTGGTAATGCTTGAATCATGAGGCTAAGGATTGTTGGGGGAAAAAGTGCTTCTGGTTTTGAATTTAAGGAGTAATAGGTTATAAAGCAAGAAAAAATATCATTGTCAACTTCGCAGTACCTAACTTTATCTTCCTAACCACGGAGAAATATCTGCATAGACTTTGTATGATACGACTAAGGAGGAAAAAGAGGAAGGATCGTTCAACTGAGTTATTTAGAGGAGGGAGGGAAATCTTCCTCTTTGGCACTTGCTGCAACCGGCATTACCTGCCTGGTGAGCAGACTGATAGCAAGTGAGGATGTTTGGCGCTGCCATGCTCAGTTGTCATTACAGCACATCAGTAGCAATGTTCTGGAGTCTAGATACTTGACCTGCTTATCTACCCAGGAACTAAAGCTGAGTATCCACCCTCTTGTGCCCCCAGGGATGACCGATGTCAATGCTATTGCTCCCAGAATAAGACTCAGCTTACCCGAGAGGTAACTCAGGGGTTGAAATTGCAATTCAGAGCTGCTATGGACAATTTATTTTTTAAGAGCACACTGGGCCTGGCACTGATAGAGGATTCAGTGAAGTAAGTGTCCATTCTAGAAATATGAATGGCAAGACTTTTTCCACTTACAAGCCGCACACTTTGCATGAAGGTTATGGTTTGTTAGGGTATACTAAAACTCTTCCACGAATACCTAAAGAAAAAAGTCTTCTCCATAGAAGGGAATTTCTGCTCATGCTAATTACCCTGGTAGATATGTGAGATATAAACCAGAATTTGTGTCAGTCTCTACAGATTATTCCTTCCCAAGTACCACCTTTGCAATTTCTTGCAAAAACCAATGAGACCATGGAGGGCTACATATGAAAATTTGTTCATCTCTTTAATGATCAGCAGAGCCCTCTGCTGTTGCATGTTGTTGTAATGTTACAAAAACTGGGCAAACAATGATCTGAAATTTAAGGAAATGGCCTATTTACAGAATAGTTACGCATGTTGTTTATCTGTTCCATTACTCTCAAGAAACAGGCATTTAGTGGCATCAAAGAGTAAATAAAGTTTTGTATTTTGACGTGCCTGATTCTTCTGACAAATGAGTATCATTGCTTTTTCTTTTGAATCTGTTCTGTAAACAATATGTTCTTAAATATTAAAGTGACTATATGTAAGCTGAATAAATAATGAACGTGTAAAGTTTTCCCAAGCCATCCCAGAACCATGTTTTGAAAGCTAATGCTGACAGAGGATGCGTGATGCTGTGAGGTTTGCAGTAACTCCCCTTTATTCTTACATTCACCCGATGTTCAGCTGGAACCTACTGTACTGGGCAAAGTCTACTGTGCTGACTCAAGTTAAATTCACAGTTGCCTCTTGATATATCACAGCATGTCATTCAGTAATCTCGCTGAGGAAAATGTAATTACCGTGCAACATCTTGTGCTGTCTTGGGATTGCTCACTAGGTAAGTAAGAAATAAATTCCTGTCAGTACTGCAGGGATACTGTTGTAGAGATGTAGGAAGAGACCAGCTAGGTCATAAGCTACAACGCTGTGTTGATATCACTGGTCACAGAGGATATATTCTTTTTTTTGCTGCAGGCCATATGCCTTTTCTTTCTATCTGAGTGTGCAGAAACTTTCCCACTGTCCAAATGAACACTCATATGATGCATTTAATTCTCATAATATCCCTGGGAGGTAGGAAAAATAACTGAGGAACTGTGGGCCAGTTTAATTGCTCTGTGTTCCAACTCATGGGGAAAAAAAAAATTAATCCGTGTAAGGAACAGAAATTGACCCTACGGTTCTATCTGGGACTTCACCCCCAAGATTGATGTCTTCTATAATGCAATGATGTATAACCACTGCAGGTGCTGATCTCCTACTGAAAAGGCTTCTGCACCCAATGGTCTTCAAAATGCTTCCTGAGCCTGTCCCAGGCTGGCTGAATCGCTGCCTTTTCCTCTGGACTTTCCTTTGGGACCTCCTCTCACAGCTTCGTCCCACCTCTACAATGCCAGCACGATCGCTGCGGGGAGAAGTAGTAACAGCCACGTACTCTCCCAACTTCAGGACAAAATTCAAAGCTCATATTGTGGACCTATCCTGATTTCTTCATTTAAAGACAAATATACAAACACAATTGAAGGTAGGTGATCACTCATGCCTACAGAGAACAGAAGAGATTCTCACTTGTGACTTTTAAAGCTTGTATGTCATCCCGATAATGCAGTCATGGGTGTGAATAATAGAAAATGCATAGGTTCACATTCATTTTGTTTCCACTGGAGCTGGCTCAATGTAGACAAAGGATATTGAGATCTCAGATTATTGTCAGAAAGACTGATAGCTTCTTATACTAACATTTAAACATTAGGTTAGGATGGATGAACACAGCAGGCAGAAAAACTGTAAAAAAGCTGCAAGGAAAACCAAGTTGTCTGCAAGCCAAGGCTCTAAAATGACAGAGAATATATTCTTGGGAAGGTAACAGGCTTCTTGCCTTTTCCTCACTTGCTCATTTTCATTTATTTGCATTTTGCTATTGCGATCTTTTCAGAAGCTTTAGCATAGACATTACGCATTTTTAAAAGTTTTTCCTTGGTGTTTCCGTGCATTCAGGACAGTTCAGTTTTCTGGAGTTTATGAGTGTTAGAGGCAGTGTTTCTGCAAGGAAATGCAGCTACTGCAGGAAAGTATAACCAACTTGGACAATATTGGCTTGTTTCCTTACTGAGGCATCTTCACTGATTTCAGTGGAAGGACAATATGGGCTGAACACTTCTATATTCCAGGTACTCTAAAAGAGTCCTTTGGAGCTGACACTCAGTGGAAGAACAGCTTAGAAAAGGGAGTAACTTTTCTCCTATCTAGATTTCAAATATTTTTTTTTCTACAGAATTTCTATAAAAGATGACTCGAGCACATGGATAGAGCTAAGTATTAGCTAATTACAGTATTTCAACCAAAGTGTATTGGTTCCAAACTGGGTTTGGCTTACTATTGCCTAGTTTGTCCAGCTTTCTGCTCTAGAGTTCTTGAATGTTATAATGTGTTAAGGTGATTACTTCTGTAACTGGAGGGCATGTGAAATACTGATTTTCCATTTGCTTGGACTAATAAGTGCAAAATTATGCATCCTAATGAGTTTATTGTATTTATAATGGTTTAACTACAGAGCTCCCTATTTTTTAATCCCTTTCCACAATACTGTGCTGAAGTATCCATCACTCTAGTATCTTAGATGAGAAAAAAGAACTCACCACAACTAAGAAATGGAGACTATCTGCTTTAGTTCAAGTTCCCTTCTGGCCCCAAAAACATCCTTCGACACACAGCAAACCTGAAACTTATAAAAAAAACTCGACTGCATTGTAACAGGTTCTATGTAGTCCTATAAAAAATAATTTAACCCACAGTATTCCTGCATTAAATAGGGTGAAAAGAATTAGCCATCTGTCATGACGGCAGCTTGTCCTGATGAGCCCAGCAGTCGAGATCAGTGGGGTCCTTGCAGAGCCAGCCGTCCTCCAGAGTCTGGTGCTGACTGGAACAACAGGTTGTTGTCAGCAGCTCCTCTTGCACTTGTTCTCTCTGATCTGGAGCACACCAGCATTGCCTGGATTTTCAAACACAAGCTGTGCAAAAGTCACTGAAACCATCAGATCCTGCAGTAAACCCATGTAATTATCTTGCCTGAATAATACATGTCTGAATCATCTGGGTTTTAAAAAAAGTATTTGTTTCCAATAAAATAGTAGCTTCACAGCTATCCTGCTGTGGGAGGAGGGTAGGTATAAGCAGAAGTATTACCTCAAGAGAAAAAGTGACTTGTAAACCAATTAAAAAAAAAAGTCAATTTTCTTTTTCCTTTTGAGGAAAAAATCCCCAACTTTTAAATTGGACAACTTAATGAGCAGTGTTCCAGAGTGGTCCTTTGTTCTGTGTTACCCTCTGAGAGAAGGAGACAGCTCAGGAGTTGACCTATTATTTTAATTGCTTCTGCAGATGTGAAAAGCAAACACCTGATGCTGAGGACACTGCTGGCTGCTCTGCTGCTCCTTGCCAGTGCTGCATGTGCTCTTAATGATGAGCTGAAGAATTAGTATTAAAATCCCCTAAAACATAATTTACAGTATGTATTTAATGTCTGTTCTTTGACTAACTGGAATCCTTACAGGTGAAGGCATTAAAATAATTATAATCCATGGTGTTTCATAGCAAGCAGTGTATCCATGTTACACTGCAAAATGTCCAGAGACCAACAGTACAGCATCATAGTATTCACGAGAACAGTCTTCATGCTGTTTATGTCTGCTCTTGCCTATTCCTGTCCTGTGAGCTAGAGCAGCATTGCTTACAAAGCATCACTGTTCCAGTAAGAGATTGAGGACATTAAACCCAGAGAAAGACAGTGGTTGGGTATGGGCCAAATTCCTCTATTTTGTCTCTGGCACTGGTATTTCCCTGTTGCCATCTAAAGGGCCTAACAGTGTAAACTGCATTTAGGATTATAGGGCTCTGGCAAGTGAACAGTGAAAGAGTTGTGTTGTGGTATGTTTTCAGTATTGGTGTGATGAACCGTCCATTGGGATGAGACTCCAGAATGAGGCAGAATTTTTAGGTTCGTATTTGAAATTGGCTCACTCAATTATCCAGTGCAAAAATTTCCTCCAAGAACAACTTTCTCTGACACAGCATGTCATGTTGGTGAGAGAAGCCAGAGTGACTGCTAGGAGTTGAAAGGTTACGACTTTGTTATATTTGTCTTTATATTTTCCTGAAGTATGCTAGCCCTTCCCATCATCTGATTCGCGCTTACTCTGAGTTTCTACTAGGAATAGCAAAGAATGTGTTATCTGGAATACATATATATACATTATATATTCCTTAAGATCTCAGAAATTCCTATCACTAGTGTGCTTCTGGAAAACACACTCAGAACTGTGTCTCTTGATAGTGTGAAAAGATCCATATTCAGGATTCATTTCCAATTGACACAACAATGACACTGCATTTGCTGCCTGTTAGTTTAAGATTCCATGGAGCATTTAAAAAGCTGTGAAGTCTGTCATGGAAGATTTGACTCCCATCATGTTATTGATGTTTTGCAGCTTACTTTTTTTCCCCTAGTTGGTCCTGGCGCAGTGGATAAATAAACCCAGAATTTACAGGTGGCTGTTAATCCCACATTTTTTTCTTTCACAGGAAGCCAGGGACAAAGCTGTCTGTGAAATGCAATGTACGTATAAACCCTCTGGACCTCATCCATTTCTCTCTCCTTAACCAGCATACTGGTATTGAGAGCGAATGGTTTACAAAATGACTCGTTTAAGAAAGCATAAATCATCATGGAAGAACACAGGGTGGGTGGATATCATTCCAGGCTTGGATATTCTCGCATGTTAAAAAGTCACAACACAGAAAATTATAACAAAACAAAGGTTTCAAACGTGTAAACCAGAGAGCTGGACTGCTCCTGCAAACTGCTGAGCAAACTGTTGAGCTGGTAAAGCTAAAATGCACTTAATTCTACTGGTGTGAGAAATTTTATCCATGAATATACTTGTTGTTCATGGATATATACTTGTTGTTCAATGGGACAATCAGCATCTAGGCTCCTTGGATGGGACCAGCGTCCTCAGTGCTTTATGGGAATTAGTACTGCCTAGAAGTTCCTGAGCTACACAAGCATGAATGTATCTACCTGCAGCAGACTGCTAGTCATTCTACTTCAGCTACACTTAAAAGTCTCTTCAGGTTAAAAATATGCTGGGGAATTAATTGCACTCCTTTTAATATGATTAAGATCCTGAACAATATTTAGACACCGTGTATCTGTTTCAACAGTTTTAACTTTGCTATCTCCTCAGTTCTTTCTATAGGCAATTAAAAGAGACATGACTGAAATTCCTCCATCTCAGCCAAATGGATTGATGAATTTTAATGGAGAACATTTATTCCAACCTTTAATTAAGCTTGGCAGTCTGAAACCATTAATCTTTTCTTTGAAACTATGCACTCTACCGTGAGCATTTAAAACCTTACACCTCAATCTTGCTATAAGGTGGATGTCTGTGTGACAATGCGGCTTTCCAGAGGCTGCCTTTGTGCCTTTTAAATTGCCTTTCCTTTGATGATGACATAACACAAACCATTAAGGATTTGTCCCAGTAGATGATGAAGCAAACCTCAGTGTGACACTGCTTTGGCCAAAAGCACCTTTTAATCTTGAAAGGACATTGTAAAGGTTGATAGACAAGAAATCTAATCTACCTTCTCCAGCCTGCATAAATCTTAATACAGAGCTATAGCTTAAAGAAAGAATGGAACAAACTGCACTATCCGGTGTTACTCTGCTAGATTATGCAGTGACTGCTACTACAGATTTCCTTGTGAACGTATCTGCAATAGTTTAGCCTTTGGGGTGGAAATAAATTTATTTTAACATGCTTTTTGGAGCACTGCCAGAGTTACAGGTGGTATTGTATGTGAGCATAGAGGAATTCTACAAGCACGAAGGGCATGCCTTGAGATCCAGAATTCTTTTTCTAGGACTAAAAAAAGAAGTCTCAGAGCATTAAAGTATAACATCTTTCTGGCAGACATCTTGGACTCCTTCATCAATCATGAAATGCCCTTATAGATGACCTTTAAAGGTCCCTTCCAACCCAAGCCATTCTATGATTCTATGTTTTAAAATACAGCACGCTTAGGTGGGAGGAGAGACACCCCAGAAAACCGTTCCTGGCAACCTGCTGTTTGGAATACAATGATCAACAAAACATATCACCTGGGGATACTTTGGAATGATGGCAGTCTCTGGGTTTAACAGTTTCAGCTGTTGTCCCAGAGTACTTGCCACCCTGTGAACAGGAAGGAGTCTCTCTGGAGCTAGCTTTGGAGCTTGTCACTGTTCCTCCCCTGAGGCTAGGATCTTCTTCCACCTCAGGGTGAACTGCTGGAGTGACTGTTTCCTCTCTTGGTTGCACAGCTTCAGCTTCAAGTTTGTACTGAACTGCAGTTAGAAAAGAATTTATGAATGCAGCCTAGAAGAGTTACGGAACACTTTTCAGACAACAGAGTACAAAGTAAAGCTGATTAAAAAAACCCACTAAATTCTGCAGACGCTTGAAATGTGTCCCTTAAATCTGCTTATGAAGAAAAATGTTTAATTTGGAAGATTCTGAGATTCTCTCCTTTCCAGAATCGTGAGTAAAAGGGCAGTGCAACTGGGGAAAAGGAAAATGCAAGCCTTTAATTAAGTCCCTGACTTCCTACATGCACACAAGAAAAGAAACATCTTTCAGGTTCCTGGAATAACTTAGAATTTAATTTTATAGATTTGTTTTTCTCTTTTTAGAAAGCAGTTAATTTGGGGGAATGGGTCCTTTGTTGATTGTTCCGTTACTAAAGAACCATCTGGGACCCTGAACGTTTCAAAAGGTTTGTGCCCCTGAACTGTGAGGTTTGTGCACGCTAACAGACCACAAGCTGGAAGTTTCCACAGCCATGTTGTTTGATGTGGGTGCACAACACAGGCAGTGCTGGGGAAAACACTGGAATTTCTCATCCACATAACTGAAAGGCATCTCATTCCAGGTCTAATCCCTTATTTAGAGAAATCCTGGATATCCCAAACTGGGTGCTAAGGCTTCCACTGAAGAGGGGGAGGGTGTCACCCCTCCCATTTCATATGCAACACTGGTCACCACTGTGATGGTGGTGGGAGGGGACTTTTTACAAGGGCCTGTAGTGACAGGACAAGGGGTAATGGGTTTAAATTGAAAGCTGGGAGGTTTAGATTGGATATCGGGAAGAAGTTCTTCCCGGAGAGGGTGGTGAGGCACTGGAACAGGTTGCCCAGAGAAGCTCTGGATGCCCCATCCCTGGAAGTGTTCAAGGCCAGGCTGGATGAGGCTTGGAGCAACCTGGTCTAGTGGAAGGTGTCCCTGCCCATGGCAGGGGGGGTGGAACTAGATGGTCTTTAAGGTCCCTTCCAACTCAAACCATTCTGTGATTCTGTGATAAGATTAACTGAAGGTTTCAGGACCCAGACACAGCTGGAGAAGTGTTTTGAGGCATGATTAAGAAAATGTGCGATCCCTTCCTTGGCAGATGGTCACTTGCTCACTTCAGTGGAAGAGATTTTTAACAGTTCACCACAGTAATACCATCATATTTCAGACTTACAGTTGTTGGGGGTTTGGTGTTTTTGTTTAGTTGGGGTTTTTTTAGGGATTTTTTTGACTCCATGCACATGAGAAACAAGGTAAAAAGCAGCTTACAAAAAAAAAAAAAAGAAGATGTTAAAAATTCAACTAACTAGTCATTTTGTGTCCTTCCTTATCTTGTGCTCTTCTGTTGCATTCTTGGAATATGTTTTAAACAAATGGGAAGTATTTCTTGTCTTCATAGATGGAAACTCTGCATGGGTTATATAATCTGATAGGTAATAGATGATAGATCTTTTAAAGGTTCCTTCCAACCCAAACTATTCTACGATTCATTACATAAAAGAATTGCATCTTTTCTGTAAAGGCTGTTCATAGCTAGTTTATTTAACCCTTGAAATCAAGGAAGTATTACGCTTGTCAGGCTAAAAAGAAACTATCAAGCCTGAAGCTGGTCTCAGGTTAGTTTAACTTCTTAAAAATTAAGGTATATCCACTTTCTGCATCATGTGAAACAACATTTAAGTTATTGCTTTATCCTTTCTGCCTGCTTGTTAATTCATGTAGTCAAATGAAAAAGAACTCAACAAAACATCCAGTAACAGTGACCCAGTCGTTTAACCTCAAACTGCCTATTTCTACATTCATTCCGTGCTTCACTCTTTAATATAATTACTCCTGTTTGGAACAGACAGTGATGAAATGATCTGACCTTTATGTATTATTACTTGATTAGCTTTTCCATATTTGCTGGAAAAAAATAAAATCAGTTGCTGAGCATTCTTATTAATATTCAAGTCTCTTGCATGCCCTTCATGCTTTTCAAGAGAGCTGCTGTATAACAGAAAAGCATTTCTTCTGTCTTCTTCAGCACTACAGCTAAGCAAATTTTCATTATTTTAATGTCTTTTTTTAAGTCAGTTTAACCTGCATGAACATCTTCAGGCAAATATATTTAGTCCAAGGATCTGCATCTACTATCATTGTGACTACCCTGATCTCTTACTTCTGTTACCTCACTGAAAGAGTTTGACATTTTAGTTCTCCAGGATCCAAACTTAAGATTATAAAGAATGAAACTTGGCTGCTGTGATGCAAAAAGTTATGAGATAGGGTTCATAATGTCAACTTGGTTCCCTACTGTAGACTATTTCTTAGATTTAGATTCACCACAAACACCATGCTAAATTCTCAGAAACTTATTCCAGACAGGGAGAAGGGACAAGCTTGTGTGAAACTCTGGCTGTGTCTATAAACACAGCTTAAGCCTCCCCCAGCCTGCAAAAACTGCCTTAAACTAACCTGCACCCATACATGAAAAGTCTCTCTGTTGTTCCTAACAGATACAGCTTCTCTTGACTAAACATCTACCAGTGTAGGAGGACACCGGAAGCCCTTCTGTTCTTCTAGGCCCTGTATATATATGTATTTTGACAACTTCATCTTGTGTGATCAACCTAGAACTCTTGAAATTAGGCACAGCTGACTTGGTTAATGTTTATTATAGTTAAGGGAAGTTCTGCCTCCTGAACGTGTTATCCAATTATTAACTTATAAAATAGAAAAATTCAGCTATGAAATGAGGCCAGGTTGCTCCTGGCTTTGATCCAGTCAGGTCTTGCAGATGGGCATGCTGCTTCTTTCATCGACTGTCCTCAAAGGGTAAGACCCCCTCTTCCTTACACCCAGTCTGAACTCCTCCTGTTTCCCTTCATGTGTGTCATCTCTCATCATCCCACCACGTTCCTCTGTGAAGAGCCTAGTTCCATTGTCTCCCTAACCTTTTCACAGGTCCTGTGAAGCGGCCTCTGAAGCCACCTCTTTCCAGCCTGAACAAGCCCTGGTCTCAGGGCCCCTCCTCACAGAACAAGTGCTCCAGCCATGATCAGCTTGGTCACTCTCCACTCAGCTTGCTTCTGTTCAACCATCTTTCATGTATTAGCTGGAGGGAGTGGAGCACAAAACGGGATGCAGTACCTAGGTAGGGTCTAGTTGAGTACTAAGTAGAGATAATCAGTTCCCTCAGCCTGCTGGCTGTGCTCCAGTTCATGCAGCTTTGGACACAGATGTCTTTCTTTACTGCTGTTTACACAACAGTACCAAACTCTAATCCTCTGTTTCAACCTGCAGAGTGATACTTGCTCAGACAGACTGCTTATTCATTTGGCTTGGTTCTGATGCTCAGACTGTCTGGAATACATTCTGCTGATTTCTGTCTTTTTTGGTTTGGTTTAAGGAAACCGAGCAGTTAGACTGGCCATAAACAGTAAACACAGTGAACCTGTGGAGAAACCATGAGAAGTAAAATACATCAACACTATTACGTGGAAAATGACTCTGTGAAAGTGCAAACAGAAAAAGCATGAAGTAGCCTAGAAAGACACACTCCGAATGAAAATCAAGAAAATTCTTTCTAGAGATCATGTGGGGGAGAACACAGGTTTGCATTCACAAGTGAGTGGTTTAACCTGAATGAAATTCTTTCTGGGGCAAAAGGATGTTTTCCAACATGTCGGGATGTTGACAGTATAAAAGACTGACTACTTAAAGAGAAACCTTGAGAACCAGGTAGTGACTTTTGAGCAGTAGGCAACAGACGATATGCTGCTTCTCTGCAAGATTTGTTGCTTATTTGGGAGATCACATAAATGAGAGAGCCTTGAGTAAAAGTGACTTTGGGTGTAGAGAAGCTAGATTTATACTTCTGTCAAAGAATGATGAAACATTCTTTAACTATGTTCTTTACCCTCTTTTTGCTGTGATGCAAAACCTTCAATCTGCTATCATAGAAACCAGATCTTCATCACAAGCATAAAATCAGTATGGTAGAAGTCAGGAGTAGTGCAGTGTTCCCAATCTATTTTTGGTTGGGTGTATTTTTTTTTAATTTTTTTAATTTTGGTACCTCTTATCTGCTCTATAAAATGTTCTTGTGTTAATGTGCACTGGTTTTCAAAACATTAGAACATGCACAGCTGTCTTTTCCCTATATAGAGGTTTATAAAGGTTTGACTACCTGCTCAGTAGGAAATAATTTTAGAGAAAATTATGTCATATACTGAACATGGATTTTTTTTTTAGAGTAAGCTACTTCTTGATTGTTAACTAGTAGATATAGCAATATGCTATTTGTTTCCTTGCCCTGAAGCTCAAAGGTAATTACCATGAGTCATGTTATCCATGTTTATTCTTGATGTACAGCAGCACCTTCTTTTAACCACGTAAAGGTATCAGAGCAAACCAGAAATTCATGTCACAGCAGCTTAATAGATTTAGTCATAGCTTGGTTCTCAGCAACTCCTTATATTCATGTAAATGTCTGATATACTTCTAAAGTAACTGTCATGGATGAAAGTCAGCTATACAGTCATTAACTGAGACAAAGAAAAGGGTCACCTTGTACCTTTGGAAGTGAATACTTGCAGTTACTATAGAAAAGATGTGAAAATCTGATGGAAACAGTTTAAAACTTACTGCACAATATATTTGGGAGAAGGTACAGCCAGAAGCAGGCGATGGTCATTAGGACCATTACATACTACTTCTCTTGCTTGTTCGATGTATGACAAGCTCTTCAGCTTATTAACTGCAAAAAATCAATATATGACAACATATCTGATGCCAAATGGGAGAGTCATGAGAATGAGTGCTTCAATTAATCCTTCTGTAAAAGCTGCTATGGTAGCTCACTACAGTGTCATTGAGCTACCAACAGCTATCAAACAATGCAGTTTGAAGAGCTAAACAAATGAGAACCGAGTACTCAGGGGAAATAATAGAAAGGTTAAGTTCAAGGCTGTGAAAGTCTTGATTCATTAACTGAGTAAAGTATTTCACAATAGTTTAATATATTTCAAGAAGCCAACTAGACAAGCTGCTCGAGCAGACAACTATTACTTATGGTGTTCACAGAATTCACAATAGTTCCATTGTCTATATTTCAACTTTTACCTGAGGACTGGATTTAGTTGGACATACAGATCAGCCTGTTGACTTGGCAGACAGCCTACAGCCATGACAAATTCCAAGCTAATGCACCGAAGTGGTATACCTCCTTCATAGCTTATATTTATATCTATATATACATTTTTTTTTTTTAATTTAAATCTTTACTCTTACTTAAGCACTGAGACTGGAATAGAAAATTGAACCCTGTCTGTGGGTACCAGGATTTGGAATAGCTGCCTCTGTCATTCTGGAAATAAGGTTTCACGTGAGGAAGGACAAGGGATGAGACAACTCCCTTTAATGCTGCTAGGAATGAACCTCTGATTGAACAGAGCTCTGGAGGAGTCCAACCAGACTCTCTAGCCAGAAGGAGCTCACACGATGAGGGTGTTGCTCTCTCCTGATGTTACTGGTTTCCTTCAGCAACAAAACTGCCCTGTAGACAACAGAAGCTAAGAACTAGCATCTTCTGGTAAACATTTCTGGTTCTGAAGCCTCAGAATGGTAGTATTTACTAAACAAAGAAAAAAAGAACCTACAGGACAGCAGTTTAAAAGGAAAGGAGAGAAATTGAATGACTCACACCTTGCTGCAACATGAAGAGTTTCAAGGCTGTGACTCTCAGAAAAAGCACTAGAATAAAGTAGTGTTTTACTAGGTAGAAAAATTTTTAAGCTGAGATATCGATCACCTCATTTCTTCAATGACAGATCAAATTATTGATTGTTGTCCAAGAGATGATGTAACAGTCTCTAGCAACACAATAAAGACCTTGCAACAAAGAACGCTCTAAATATGGGAATGTACAGGTAAGCACTTGTGATATGGGAAAGTCCCTTTCACACTGCTTCAGAACCCAGACTGTCTTTTCCATATTTTGTCTTAAGGAATGGGCTATTGACAATACCTGGGATTGGCTGCTTCCTTCCACTGTGAGAGATGTGGCATTTTATGAAATGAAAATATCTTCTTACTTTTTTGACCACTCTTAGTTGAGCTGCTGCCCCCTAGAACATGGAGATTAGTCAAAGAATCCATCTAGCACGTAACTTTCCATAATTAAAACCCAGAAAGTTCAAATTACAGTTTCCCAAGGGCTGTGCGAGGGCTGGAACACAGGAAGAAGCTGCAAGTTGGATCCATCGAAGCTAAGCAGAAATGCTGTGGGCTTGTGCAATGCAATTAATGCCCTGTGTCATTGCCACTGGAAACAGTCACATCCACTTTCCTCCAAATGAACAGTATTTCGGGTGTTGAGACTTTACAAGATGAAGTTCTGAACCTTTCAGAGCAGGTATTTTGGTGATGGTGTTCACTGTGCTTGGCTTTCCCAGTGCGTACCACTTTGTAGAAGCAGCAATCTGTTTACAGGGTGGTAGAAATGGTCTGGAGTTGAAGCGGATTTGGTCTTTTACTATTTTGAAAAGGTCTGTGTTCTGTTTCCTCTGCCTTATCTACAGAGTCCCTGCTATGTCCTCCCTGAAAGTACAATACAGGAACTCCAGGAGCTGAAACTTGCAAAATGTTGTCTTTGTGTGGTATTATCACCCTGCAGAGCGTGGTATGCTACACGAAATGTGACAAATTTCCTTTCCTCCCCACGCTGCCAAGCTAATTCATAAGCAAATATAACAGTTACACACAAACAGGAACTGTGTATATATAACAACAGAAAAAAATACACATGAAAATTAAAACAATCTATGAAGAGATTGTTTTAGTGGCAACTATTAACTAATATACCACAGAAAAAACCCCACTCTTGGGTAAATTACTTTGGACAGGCAAATGTCACGTTTTTTTGAGCGAAATAAACTGCTGATCAGGACTGAGATGCATGGTTTCTAGCTTCTTTTAACTAAACAGGTGTTCTCCTATAGAAAGAGAGCACCTTAGATTTTCATACCAAAGCAAGCATAAAAAAAGGAGAGTGAGAGCAATATGCCCACGGTGCATACTAATCCAACGTGACTTTGGAAAACGTTCAAACTTGTAACTGATTTTTCTTTTTCTTACGGGAAAAGGCTGTCAAACAAGGCACGCACTACACAGACACATTTTTGCTCTTTAAGGCTGCAAATCTATTAGCATTCCTTCCAGCAGCAGAACTGAAATCAAATGCAGTATGTTTCACACCTGTAGCTAGGGACTTTTCTGGTTTTGACAGCTGGATAGGCAATATCCTTACATACTTCATCTGCGATGTTGGTCTTTTTTCCCCTTCTACAAGGGAAAGCGCTTTTTCTAGAAGGTCCTTTTTTCTTTTTGCACCTTTTACTCAATGCCACTAGCTCAGAAAGTGAAGGGTCTGGCTCTTTAAATCATTTAATGTGAAAAAACCCACATCTGCTCCTACAGCTCGAGAAACTCCAGCATTTCTGATGACAGCTGTTGATCACGCAAAGGGCGAACCACAGCAAGCAGAACCCAGCTCCCCAAACACGCAGCAAGTACTTGAGTCAAGGCGGGGAGCACGTCTGGAGCAGGAATTCAGGCGTGCAAACGTTATCCCAACAACAGCAAGGAACTTTTCCTAGCAACCGCCATGCGCCCGGCTATTTCACCCTATCTGCTCTCAGCCCGGAGGCAGCCCCCGCTTCAGCCGGGCACCCGGCGGGCTGCAGCCCGGCCCCGCGG
>NW_010226714.1:0-6678 GCF_000690775.1 Eurypyga helias
GCCCGCGCTCTGACTCTCGCCTAAAGCCTTGTGACTTGGGTGTTCGGTTTCAGGTGATGCAGCCCCGGAGCGGCCGGTTGGCATCTGCTCGGCCAGACGTGGGTCACGGATGGAGAGGAGCATGGCGGGTGGGTTACTATGTGTCACTGCAATAAAGGGTTTTTCCAGTAGTCCCGTGCCCAGGTCTTGCTTACTGAATGCGTGAGTGCTCCGGTTTGTCTCGGTACTTACGCACCAGCCTTGTTGTTGGGCTCCGCAGCAGGACAGAAGCACACTCTGCCTATTGCTGGGGCTACGCACATTGCCTTCGTTGTACCACTGCTGCGTTCTTGCATTTTTATTAACCTGTACAACAAAAATAACTATTAATTACAGCCGCTATCAATCCCAGCCTTTCTGGTAAGCTTTTTTCTGTATGTAACTGGTAAAGTGGACCTCCTAAACTTTTAATTGCAAGTTGAAAGTCAAGCTTTGTACTAGCTTGGAAAGCAACAGCCTGCAGCTGCTGTCTGTCTTTAGAAAGCTATTCTAAAAGTGCTGCTATAAATATACCTATAAAGAGCGAGTGCTTGTCTCTCTCTTCTCAGATAAGTTAGTAAATCAGTCTTGCTTATTTTCTTCAACTTTCCCTTTCACCACACAATCAGCTAGAAAGGTTTATTGGTTTAGGCTATTACAGAAAAGTGAAAATATAAACCTGAAAGGATTAGGAATGAGCCTGAAAACTGTCATGGTTCAGGGGCTGGTTTTTAAATACTGGTACTTTCCATCTGGTAATAGTGATACTTGTCTGTTGTTTGTTTGCAGTGAGTTGGGTCTATGGCTCCTGAGCCTGTGGTCTCTGATGATTATTCATCCTTTAATGTCCTGCACTTTACTAAGGCACTTCAGTGGCAGATGGGATTGAGGGTTTGAGTATCCTGAAGCTGAGGAGAGCACTTCTGGAATAGATGTTCAAATTGCTGGCCTTAGGCAGATAGTGAGCATGGCTGTTAGGGCTGGTGTTGAGTGTTGTAGAGTTTTTTTCCCTCCTGTGGGTGTTAGTAGTGCCCCAGTCAGCTCATGGGCAGCCTGAGATGAGTTTTGTGCTCTAGAGAAAGTACTTGGCAATATGTACTTGTGCTGTTCTGTGATCCAGTTCTTGATTCTTCTCTGGTGGTTTCGTTTCTGAGCATCAGGTGTGTCTGTGCTCCCCTGGTTTGTGTAATGCAGCAGAGCTCTCAGGAACTAGCTGTGGGCACACGAAGTCCACGTCAGAGTTTAATTCTCTGGCTGCTGCTAGTTCCCCACACAGCTTTAGCAATGACTAGAACATGCAGACAACTGCTCAGGGTAAGCGCTCTGCCAGGCTGTTCCTTGTCTGAAGCTGTTCAGGGGGTTTTAGCTTGAGGCAGACAAAGAGGCAGGAGACTGCCGATGGTCACTGTAATATTTCAAAATAATTTTATTTTAAATTTTATTTATATCTTAAAAATAAACATCAGTATTAAAATACCAGTGAACCTGTGAAACTGAAGCAGTGAGTACAGAATACATAGAGCAGTGTACTAGAGAGTGGCTGTGAGCATTGTATGTTAACATCAGTGCAAAGCTGAACAGGCCCACTGCAAGGACAGCAGCATGTTGTCCAGAATGACTTTCTTGGGGAGTGTTTCCCAGCTTACAGTATGGCTCAGACCAGGCCTGTGTGGGGCAAGAGTGATGGTGGGGGAAGCTGGGCCAGGGAGCAGAAATGGGGACTGTGATACGCATTACCTTTGTGAAGGATTTGGAGAGTGGAGCCTGCTTCACGTTAAAAAGCCTTTTTTCTTCTTCCTCTCAGTCCTTAGTCCTTACCTTGTCTCTGGGGACCCTGCCCGGTGCACACACACTTGCACAGACGCACACATGTCCTCCGACATACGTGTCCATCTCTGTGGACCCTAGGCTCTCTCAGCTCTTCCTGCCAGTCTTTTTGTCCTGGAGCTATCCTCAGCTGCTCCTCCCTTTTGGGAAGAAAAGTGGGCAGAGAGGGACTTGGTTGTGGGCTCTGGTTGTCTTTGCAGTCAGTGACTATGAGATTGTTTAAAAAGGGAAATGTTTAGGCCCTAACTGCCATCTTTTCAATGGGAGAAGGTCCCCGTTCCCTGTGTGGGGTATGGCTCAGGGGGAAGGCTCAGTCCCTAAACGCATTCATGGCTCTTGGCCCCCCTCTGTCATCTTGGCTGCACCCCTAAGTGCTCAAAGTTTTGCTACCACTGAGCAAATCAAATCACCAAGTGATTTCATGTTGAACTCCATCCTTTGAATAAGTAATACTTTTGTGTGTGTGTGTGCATGAAAAAAATATTCAGATTTTAGCCAGGAAGGGAAATGCCACAAAAGCAGGGCAAGTATTTCAGCCTGGAAGTGTTCCCAGCCTGCGTTTGAGGCAGCATTAACCAGCTGGTTTGTGTCCCCACTCCTGTCATGTGTGCTGACGTCTTGCCTGTTGAGCACTGCTGCCTCACCACAGAGCAGCAGGGTCCAGGAGCAACACTCGCCCTCCCATGGCCCTGCTTCCCATCAGGGGCTCTGCTGCTTTCTTGGAGCTGTTGGGAGCTGGCTGAGAGCAGAAACCAGGTGCGATTTCTGCTGGGTTTGCTCTCTGCTGTTCCAGCGAGTTAGCATCTTGCAGAGGGCTTGGAGGCAGCCCAGCTCAAGCAGTTGTGGGGAGCAGAGAGGATGGGGCTGGCTTCTGCTCCCTGCATCTCCCACCCTGAGGTCCCTTGATGCTTGGCTCCTCTGTCACTCGATGGAGTGAGGTGGCCACGCGTGGCCTGCTTCCAGCAGCAGAGATGGGCGAGTGAGGCCCAGGGACACCCCATCTCTAGTGACAGGAGGATTAAAGCATGTATAGCCATAGAGAGCGATTCAGCACGCAAAGGAGTGGCAGGAGAGTGGACAATACAGCCTCATGCCGATGGTGGACGGCTGGCACCTGACTGGCCCCTGGCTGGATCCGCAGGTCCCTCTAATTTGGTTTCTTTGGGCTCCCAGGGCTCTTCGTGGCTATTGGTGATGTCCCCTGATGCAGAGAGAGCAGAGTCACAAAATAGCACCAAAGCCCCTGCCAGTGGTCAGGGCCAGCCAGGCTTGTTCCATGCTACCAAGGATGCACTGAGCATGTGGCACCTGAGATGCATCATCTGTCACAGCCCTGTCCCCTCCCATGGGGCCACCTGCCACCACGCAGCTCAGCGGTGGTATGGTGTCACATCCATGGCCCTTGTGTGGCACAGGGCAGGTGGCAGGAGCTGGGGGGCTGTGGTACTCACGGGCAGCTGTGTTTTCGTGCCGTTGAGGTGGGCGTAGAGGAGCACAGCGATGTTGCTGTGACCGGCCTCCAGCGCGATGGCAATGGCATTGTTACCGTCCTAAAAACGAAGGGAGAGCAGTTGGAAAGAGGTCTGGAGATGGGATGCAGGGTAGGCGAGTGTGCCCAGGTCCTGTTGGCAGAGGCTTACGCTGTCCACGATGTAGATGTTGCAGGTGGGCTGAGCCAGCAGCAGCTTCACCGTCTCCACCCGGCCATGCTCGCAGGCACACATCAGCGCAGTTGAGCCCTCCTCGTCCTGCAGGTTCACGTCAGCTCCACAGGCGAGCAGGGCTTCCACCATCTCCTGCCGGCCGTGGCTTGCAGGCAGCCCTGCGAAGCAAGGGATGCTGCCAGGCTGCTCCTGCCCCGGCTGTGCCACCCACTCTTCCCACTGCCCAGGGAGGGACCACTGCTGTCTCCAGTGCCCACGCGGTCTCTGAGCACCTCCTCAGCTGGAGATGAGGTGTGGGTGAGACACATGAGCTCAGGTGCCAGGCAGAAAGAGCTCCTCATGCAATGCCCTCCCCGTGTACTGGCCTCTCCAGGTTTTGGAGCCACAGTCCTGCCCTTAAAGGAGCCAAGTGTGGCCCTGGCAGGGCGTGGGGAGAGGGTCAGGACATAGTGGCACCCAGCCCGCACCAACCTGGCTAGCCTTGGCGTTGACATTGCCCATGCTGAAGAGCTTCCTGACCACTTTCATGTCGTCTTCCTGCTCAACAGCTGCCAGTGCTGCCAGCATGAGCGCTGTGTAGCCGGCTTTGTTCTGGTGGTCCACGTTACAGACCCCTGCGAGGATAGGCAGAGCTCAGGGTGCTGCAGGGCTGCTGGGAGGCACAGACAGAGCCACATGCCTGTCTCCTGCCCTGCCCAGGGTGCCACGAGCCGCCCCACAGCCATGGACCTGCTGATCTGTCTTCCCTACTAAATGTGGGCTGCCAAAGGGTGTCATCCCAAACCCCCCCACCTGTGCATGGACAACCCAGGACAGCTGTCAGCGCCTTCCTGCCCCGCATAACTGGCATGGCCAGGATGTAAACGGGGGTACAGCGTGGGATGGTGCCAAAGGGACATTTCTGGGGATAGAGGTCACTGACCTGTGTCCAGCAGCAGCCGCACAATGTGGAAGTTGGAGTGGGAGACGCTGTAGTGCAGGGCCGTGTTGCCGTTCCCGTCTGCCAGGTTCACCACGTGGGCCAGGAGAACTGGTGAGACCTCAGCAAACGCCAGGAGGTGGTCGGCAACCATGTCAGGGACAGACAATTTCTGGCTGGACAGACGGAACCACTCCTGCAGGACCAGGCTGCTGCTGGCGAGCTGTGGATGGCAAGTGGCACTAAGGGGCTGCAGCTGCCCCGTAAGTCTCTGCACAGCTCCTGCCCTGGCACCCACCCCCCCACACTGCTGGCCCTGGCAGGGAACAGAAATTCTGCTGCACAGAGGGGACTGGGTGAAGGCAGGACCCTGAAACCCCAAAACCTTGCTGGGAAGGCCCAAGCTGAGTCCACATGGGTTTTGGGGTATCTGGGACAAAGCCAGGAGCAAAGGGCTGTGTTCTGGGGAATGGTGCTGAGCTGGGCTTTGCTGGCCCATCTTTGGGGAGGGCCAGCCCTCGGGGGGACCCCATCAGGGGCCAGGCGAGCTGTCCCACCCACAGCACTCCACTCACCACCTCTTTGCTCTTGGTGACACTGGGGTGGCCCAGGTGGGTCTTGACAATGAGGCAGGCCTCCCGCATCCTGGGGCTCAGCTCGAACCTGGGGAAAGCATGAGGGTGTCTGCAGTGCTGAGCTGCATCACCCCACCAAAACCGTGCTGGCAAGGGGCACCCCAAGAGCCCCCACAGAGGTTTTGCACCTGCCCCTGATGCCTCAGCCTCCACGAGCAACAGCCAGCCCGATGGCTGCACCCTGACAGCTTCAGCCTCTGCAAACCACTACTGAACCAAGCCTTATACGGCTGTGCTCAAGCGTAATTTATCCATTTCCAGGACAATTTTTTTCCTTTCGTTGAAAAATGCTGTTAAGAGCTCTTGGGTTTCCCTCCCCCCAAACTATCTTCAGCAAAGAGGCAGCTGGGTCCTTGGTGTCATCCTTTCTTTAGAGGACCTGGAAGGATTTTTTTCTTGCTGAATGATTTCTGCAGGAGCTGAATGTTTTTCCCATCACCTGCACAAAAATAGGGCCAATGCCCTGCGCTGGCAAGGCCGGTGCCAGCCCGGGGCTCCCGGCTGCGCAGGGTGATGGAGCCTTCCACATCAGCACTTACTTCTCCTTCACCTCCTCCGGCTTTGGCAGGGTCACGCTGGGCCCCTCGCACTCTTGTCCCAGCTCACACTCGCCTTCCCCGGCCTCCTCGTCAGAGGTTTCAGTGTCCCCTTGCTCCTCGCTGTCAGAGCTGTTGGCCAAAGCCTTCTCGGAGGAGCTGTCTCCTTCCTCGTCCTCTTCCTCCTCCTCCTCACTGGATGTGCTCTCGTATCTGCATGGAGGGAGGATGGTCAGTGGCAGTGCAGTACCCAGCTGGTCCCCTCCAGGCTCCCCACTGCCACTGCCCCCAGCCCAGGAGGGGGATGCCAGGGGGTTGGGGCTGTCTCAGGGGAGTGGCGGGAGCCCCTTGGCACATACTCCCCGTTCAGCACGCCCACAAACTGCAGGCTCTTCTTGCTGCCCTCAGCCTCGCTCCTGGGGGGACCATCCCGCTTCTTCATGATGGACTTCAGGGCTCCTGGGGGCAGAGAGATGGGTGTCAGGGGCCAGCAAGCAGGAATCTCCCAGCAGGGCTGCTCAGGCATCCCAAACTGCCAGACCCCAGGGCAGGTGCTGTGACACAGGTGGCGTTGGCCCTGCAGGCACTGTCCCCAGCAGGGCCACCCCACCATCTCCCTTCCCGCAGGAATGTCCCAGTCCAGACCCCGGTCTCATCCCCAACGCCAACTCACCGGCCACATTGCTCAGGGCAGCTCTGCCGTCCCGTGCTGGGGACGGGTCCTGGCTGCTGAGTGTCCTCTCTGGCATGGCTGGGCTGGGCTGAGCTGGGCTGCCCTGGCACGTCCCCACCATTGCTCCTGAAAAAAAGGGGCTTCTCGGGGCATTCCCCACGCCGTGCTCTGTCTCCTTGGCTGCCAGGCCAGTGCTGCCCATGTCAGTCTGGCTGCCCTTGTCCTCATGCCTGGCAGCCGAATCGGGGCCGACCGCCATGTCCCGCCCATCCGGGCGGCAACCCACCCCTACGCAGGTGGTCGACGGGCAGCACTCCACACCTGCCTCTACAGTCTCCAGGGGGTCACCCACGGCCTGGCTCTGTGTCACCACCGCCCCCTCCACCAGCGCCTCAGCCACTTGCTG
>NW_010226714.1:6852-7634 GCF_000690775.1 Eurypyga helias
GTCATCCCCAGTGAGGACTCCAGCACCCAGACAGCTGCGTCCTTGCACTCTCTGACCCTGCCCTCTGGCACATCACCACCTTCCTGCTGCGACCGGTAGTAGAAGATGGCATCGGTCATGGCCCGGTCCTCGCCCACCGCAAAAAAACCCCCCCCCCCCCGCCACAGAGCGGCTTGGCCGTTCGGCGGCCCTGGGGCTCCTGCCTGACCAAGCCCTGCCACCCCGCTCTGGTACGGCCAACTTCTCCGTCAGCTTCCTCAGCTCCACGATCTTGCTCACTCGCCCCTTTGCTCGCTCCATTTCACTCTCTGGCCCAGCTCGGGGCGGCTCCTCGCCCACCACATTGGAACCAGAAGAGTGGCCGAAAGCCTCACTGGGTTCCGACGACAGCTTCTCCAACAGCTTCGCCTTCTCTCTCTTCAGCTCGCGGATCTGTGTCTCCAGGAGGGGGATGGTCTTCACCTGCTCCTCCAGGTCCCGGAGCTGCTGCAGGGCTGCGGCCATCTGCTCCCGCACGTGCTGCAGTGGGGCAGCACTGAGCCCTGCTGCCGGTGTGCTGCGCCCTGAGCTGCCAGGGCTTGCTCGTCCCCAGCCCGTCTGGCTCTCAGCCCCCACCGGCACCCAGGGGGGCGGCTGACTCGGGCCACCCAGTGGGCCACCACAGGAGGAACCACCGATACCCGGCAAGTGGCCCTGCTCCTCCTCCAGCCTCCTGCTCGTCTCCAGCAAGGTCTTCTCCACCCGCAGGTTTCGCCCAAGGCTCTTGTGGGCGGGAGGTGGGA
>NW_010226714.1:7844-13029 GCF_000690775.1 Eurypyga helias
AGCGGCACTTTCTTGAGTGTTTGGCCACTTTCGATGTCATCGACATATTTCAGGAAATCCAGGTCCAGAAGGAAGCCATAAGGGGTTTCCACTGAATATGAGCTCTTCTCCCCATCGTCCTGGTCCCGGTACAAGAACGGGCCCCCGAGATCTGCAAGAGGAGCAGGGATGGTTAGGCAGGGACCTGGTGGAGACAGGAAGACTTTTCTTTCTTGAGTGTTTGGCCACTTTCGATGTCATCGACATATTTCAGGAAATCCAGGTCCAGAAGGAAGCCATAAGGGGTTTCCACTGAATATGAGCTCTTCTCCCCATCGTCCTGGTCCCGGTACAAGAACGGGCCCCCGAGATCTGCAAGAGGAGCAGGGATGGTTAGGCAGGGACCTGGTGGAGACAGGAAGACTTTTCCAACTGGGTTGTACTGGGATTTGCAGCCTGCAGCCCCCCTCCCCACCATAATGCTGGTGGCAGTGGGCCCAGCCGATGGCCCATCCCCAGCACCCTCAGTGCCATTGAGTGTCACAGGGCACCTGCTCTGAGCTGGAGTCGGTGCTGGGATGAGGAAATCCATCAGGACAGGATGGGACAGTTCAGCCCTGCCATTCCCCTCATGCCCCTCCTGCTGACCCTGCCCGGTGATGATCCTGGTCCCTTTACCTGGGAGGTTCTGGTTCAGGGGTGCAGGCTGCGCCATCTTCTCCCCGGGATGCCACTGACCAGTGGACCATCAATCTGCAACAACAATGGGGTCGTGTCTGGCAAAACTCTGCGCATCGGGGGCCGCGGAGTCCCACACGGCCACAAACCACTGCCCCCTGCCCAGGAAGCCCCCCATGGCCACCCCTGCCATCCAACAGGCCACCCTTGCCCTCCTTCAGCCCCAGTGCCACGGGGCTGGAGCTCGAGCCGGCTGCCTGCGGGGCCAGGGATTGTTTGTACATTTAAGGAATGCTTTGCAGCCCGGGCTGGGATGGCCGCAGTGGTTGCGCTGCCAGCTCCAAGGGTGCGGAGTCATGAGTCAGACCATGGCTGCACAGGGGGAATGGGCTGAAACAAAAAAAAAAAAAAAAAGAGGCTGCAGACTTTATGGGTACGATTCTCAATGAAGAAATTTGTTTGGATACAGGGAATTGATGCTTTTACAAAGCCACGTGACTGCAGACAGCTGCCAGCACCCGTCAGTCACTGGGTGCGATGTCCATCCTCACTGCCCAGGCTGATCAGGATCAGGGTGCCCTGTTCCACAGCCCACACCTCTAGGGTGTCTCGAGGGCCCGAGACCCCCGGGAGGGACCTGGCTGCTTTTTCCTGTCCATAATGCAAGAGAAGGCATCGTGGGAAGCAGGGGGGAATGAAACGGGAGCTTGGTTTTCCCAGACGCCAGGCATGGGCACACTGGAGAGGAGCCAGTGGGATGTGGCTGCAGTCCATGGGTGAGCTGGGGGGGTGGGGGGCAGCTGTGAAGGTTCAACTGGGACCTGCTGCAACATCTGGCAGCATCTGGGTGCCAGGGCCCAGGTGGGAAGTACTCCTGGTAGTAACAAGATGGGGACAAACAGCACCCTGGGAGCACCCACTGCTGCTACACATGGCATCACCCTCCAGGGACCTGTGGGGACCCAGCATTGCAGGGATGTGGTGGCCCTGCCCACGGGGCACAGGTGGCCATGGGGCTGTGCAGCTGTCAGTGGGCAAAGCATTTGGCACCAGGCTATTTTCAGAAGAAAGCAGGGGAGGACGCATGCCACAGAGGAAGGGCAGCTCAGACTCAGCCCTAAGGGAAGCTGGGGCTCAGTATTGCCTAGAGAAATATGCAGGATCCGGCCTTGGCTGCAGAGAAACATCCACATCCATCCCCAAATCTCCTGCCCATGATAACCAGAGGATCCAGATTTTTCTAGCAGAGATGCTGTAGCCACCCCCATCACACGGCCCAGCTTCGGGACGACATGCTGGTCCCTGACTCGCAGCCATTACCTACAGTGATGCTGCCTGCCGCTCCACAGCCCCAGCCATGTCACTGTGGTTGCCAGTCCACAGCCTGGCCTGCCCTGCCAGTGCCACTGCCAGAAGCTGGAGAAGCAGCCATGTTGCAGGCCGTGCCAGGCCAGGCTCAGGCTGAGCCCCAGGCAATGTGGCAGCCTCCAACTGCCAGCCCCAGCGCATGGGGTTGTGTCCAACCAGGCAGGGATGAGATGCATTCCACCACTCACTGAGCCAGATCCCAGGGCTCTTCCACTCCGCTAGCCCATGTACAGCCCAACTTCCACCTCTCTTGGGATTGTCTCAGCTTCACACTGGCACCTCTTCCTTGGGGACGGAACATCCTGGATCCGTGCTGGCACCCCACCATTCCCATGACCCCAGCTTCGTGCCTAAAAGGGTTTGCACATCCCCCACCTCGTCTAATGCCTCCTGCTCCAGGAAGCGGCGGACTTCCTCCTCCACACAGCCCTCACTGCAGGTAATTAAACAGTGCCGGGGCCAGGACAAACTTCCCGCTGGGCTCTGTGCACGCCATAAATTAACGAGAGGAAGAGGGAGAGCAGCAGGAACGAGAGCCAGCGGGTGTGTTTCCTCAGGGGAAGCGGCCGGCAGCTCCCTTCCGCCATCCGGACGGGTATTGTCCTGCCTGGGGCTGTGCCAGGAAAAGCTGCCTCTACCAGCACCCTTTCTGGGAGGGCTCCCGCACCACTCCTCCTGCTTGGGACAAAGGTGCCCTATCCACCAGCACTGCCCTACCATCCCCTCTGCTGATCCAGGGGCGCACTGCTCGTCCCCTGATACCTCGTCCTGCCCCTTCAGCCAACACCAGCAGCTGCTGTCAACCATGTGGCTGCGCTGCCCATCCCCAAAGCAGGGGCAGATCCTCCTGGAGCTCCCCTGCAGCTCTTGGCCCCATTACTTTTGGTCCAGTGAGATGCGCTGGACCCAGGGCAGCAGCTTCTGGCTTCGCCCAGCTCTGAAACAAAGGGCCGGGCCAGGCAATGGGACCTACAGGCTCCCAACCATGTGCAAATTGCCCTGGGGACCCCGTGATGCGCAAACCCTGACAGGGTCCCTGCCAATGCACAAACCCTCCTGGAGAGCCCACGATGTGTAAGCTGCCCCTGTGCTGCCAGTGGCCTGGGCGGCGAGGCGACTGGCAGGCTGGATTTGCGCTGGCGAGGACGAGCAATGGAGGCAGACAGCCCTGCTGTGAAGCAGTGGCGAGAGGGTTAAGACTGCACACCTGCAGCCCAGCTGCACAAAGCCAGCCTTGTCCCCTGCCTGCTGCCATCACCACAGCACCAGTTCAAAGAGAAGCCACTCTCCACCTGGGCTGAAGTCCCAGCAGGGAAGACCTTGCTGGCCGCTTCGGTGCCAAAGGCTGATTTTCAGCAGTTCAGCCACTTCCCTGGGCACTGGGGCTTGGTCGTGCCGGGGCTGGGCACATGGACCACCAGGTGCCGGAACCAGAGGACCCCGCAGGATCCCAGCGTCCTTCAGAAGAAATCAGAGAGTTGTTTCTAGCCCTTGTTTCCGCAGAAAAACAGGATGTCACAAAGCAACCGAAGAACCGCTGTGGGGGTTCGGCAGCAAGGGAGGAGAAGGACGAGCAAGGACCCAACCATCCCCGCAGAGGCAGGGCTATGCTTTGCCCTGGGCTTGCACCTCTATTTCCCCCTCTTGCCGTTGTACCAATGCCAACACATGAAACTTTGTGCCAAAACTGGAGCCCCTCTGCTCAATTACAATAAAAAGCCATGTCAGGCATGGGGCAGCCTGGGCATCTCAGCACGGCTCAGGTACCACCAGGTACCCATGTCCCAGCCCCCTGGTCCATGGGCTGATCCCCCTCCCCGGGTCCCCAAGCTATTTTTAAAGCTCCAGACTCTTTTGGGCCCTCTCCCTCATCAGGGTCACAAGTGGGGCAGCCCCTGCCCCAGCTCAGCCACACACTACCATGCAGCCCAAGCCACTCCACTGCCGGGGCCAGACAGGGGAGGAGTGGGGAGGGCTCTCCTCCTGAGCCAAAATACTGAGGTCATAAGGAATGTGAGAAGAACAGAGTCCAGAGCAGCCCTGGCCAACACAAGTTGATTTATCTCGTCCAGGCACGCTTCCCTCAAAGCTGTGTGCAGGCGATAAGCCCCAAGGCTCGGGGCTGAGGCTGTTCCAGAGTTAAAGGGAAACCACTGAGCAAGCAGAGCAGTTTCTGCCAGCGACCTGCCAGGATTCAGGCTCCTCGCACAGAGCCAGCTGTCACCTGCCAACACTGCAGGCTGAGCGTGGATGGGAGGTATCCAGGGCTCATCACACCTTCCTGGCCATTCATCCAGTCCCCACAGCCTGTGCTCCACACCACCCGCTGTCCCTGTGCCTGCTTGCCCAGGCCACCTTGGCCATGCCATCTAGGGTTGCTCCTGGAAGAGCAGGATCCCGTGTGGGTGGGTGTGCTGGCACTGATCTTCTCAACAGCCTAATTCCAGGGTTGGACTGTTATTTCTGGAGTTAGCAGTGCTGTTGGCTGTGAGGGCTGCTCTGGCTCTGCATCTCGAGGACCTTCCCGAGCTCACACAACACCTGGACAACAGGCGCCCAGTCCATACGCAGACATACTCACATGGGGATCAGCTTCATGTGCCCCATCACGCCTATAGTTCTACAGAGCTCCTAGCAGAGGTAACAACTACCACTTGTCCTGCACCCTCACCCCACCTGCCCACCAGCATTTTCCACCAACACCTCCCCCAACTCCCTCAGGGCTGGAGACAACACACGGGGTTGGCAAGGAGGCCTGACAGCCTGGGATCACCCTACTGTGAGGAGGCGTGTGGGGATGAAATGGTTAAACTTACACTCAGGATGCACAGGCAGTGTCAGGGTACGTGCACAGCGCAGGACACAGCCCCATGGGGATTCCCTATTAGCATGCAGGGAGCACCCTGAACTCCACAGCACCCCATGTAACCTCCAGCAGCCTAGTGTGTCCTGCCACACCCCCTGCCCTGCGGCACCCCCTGCCCTGCGGGTCCCCAGGACCCCAAGGTGCTCACGGCACCCCCAACCCTGTAGGACCCAGTACCACAGGGAGCCTCCAGCACCTCCTGCCTTGCGGGGCCCCAGCACCCCCGGATGCCCCCAGCGTCCCCAGTACCCTGGGGTGCCTGTAGCACTTCCAGCCCTGTGGGTCCCCTGTACC
>NW_010226715.1:0-8883 GCF_000690775.1 Eurypyga helias
CCCAGCAGACGGTGCGCCTGTCCAATTAATATGATTGAGTTGAATCTTCTGGTCATCATTTTTCTGTGGGATTTGTTTTGGTGGATACCAGTCACAAACATTAATAACTATTTGCCTTTAGTCTTAAATGCAGTAACTGGGACGAAACCCAAACTGGTCTTATAGAAAAACAAAGAGAAGTGGGTATAAATGCCCCCAGCACAAGAAACTCTAATTTTCTTTTCCTCATTTGCACCAGGTGAGGGCTACAAAAGAGCTGTCTAGCAAGCAAGGTTTCCATTCATGGCTGATTTTGTTTTACTCTTCTAAGTTACAGTCCAAATCAGTCCAAAAACTAACATGTGCTAAATTCCCCAGGCCCTGCAACCACTTAGTGATATTGATGTTCCTGTCAGCTTTCATGACCAGAGCAAAGATGACAATTTCACTGAGGAGCAACAGGAGAGTCTGGCTCTCAGTCAGCAGAAGACTGACCAAACTCTGAAGCCCTGGCAGCTCTCTGCATCCTTCCCCTTGGGAACACCCATCAGGAGTCTGGGCACTCTCCACTGGCACTCTGCTCTGGGCTTGGCAAGCACCGGGACCAGGATATGATGAATGAAACATTTGGTGCTCACCGAAACAATATTTTTATGGGAAACTTTTGTGTGTGTGTCTGCCTGCAAGTATTCAGCCAGCTCGGTTATCAAAAGCCTTTACAACTATTTAAAAAAAAAAAAAAAAAGACAAAAAAACAGAAAACCTGGAGGCAGAGAAAGCACATTTTTGAATGCTTAGACTTCTCTCCAAAACAATTTCAACACAGATGAATGAAGCCCGTCAAACAATGCCACAGGAGCTACGTTTTTAGAAAGCAAAAGCAATTGAATTGTTTCCCCACCCTGGAAAACCAAAAGAGGTTATAATGAAATTAACTGCCTTCATTATTATCCAAATCACTAGTATTCCCTGACTAAATGTGGAACACTTGTCTGTTCTTACTGGTTTCTGCTAAATATGCCAAATAGCACACTACAAAATCCTTCTTGCTTCATATGCATGCTTAGAAAACTCATCTAAAAGATGAGCCTTTTGATTAATTATTTATTAAGCTCCTGTAAACTAATCTACCTTAAAGACCAGGTAAATGTGGTTTCTATTGTCCCTGAATCTGTTTTGTCAAACCTAAAGCTACAAGCCCAGGAATTCCTTTGCTAAGCTTTGATCACCTTGGTCCTAATTCCTAAAATGAGCCATTGGAAAAATCTTCAGAAGCCTGGCCATCTGTGGAACACATTCCTGGTAGGATGCTCCTGGTCAGCCCTAAAGCTGCTTGTTAACAAATGCCCCCTTGGCTCCAACATCTTGGGCTGTATCTTATTACCAGGACCACACTTGCAGCATCGATGTTTGCAGGGAAAGCTTCAGGTTTTCTTTGCCAGACTGTCCCTGCATTTTCCACTCAGAAGGAAAACCTTCTTTTCCTATCCACCTGTTCTTGACACTAGCAAGTCAAATATATTCTTTTTTACATGGGGTCAGAGAGAGAGCTTTTTTTAACTTACTACAGCTTTTTTCTTTTTTTTTTTTTTTTCTCGCCAGTGGCGATTTCAGCATTCCTCTTCCTACAGCCATACATCCTGTGAATCAGAATTGCCGACAGGGTCTCTACTCCCTACTGATTTGCTCAAAGATCTCAACAGCCATGAAAAACCCTCTGACGATGGAGTCATTTTGTATGTAACTGTGATACAACCTCCTACTGGATGGCTGCTGGGGTGCCTGGCAGTGCAACATCAAGGAGCCGAAGCATAGATGTAACTTGAAGATCCATTTGCAGACAGCTCAGTCAAAAAATCTTATTACCTCTGGCAGATTGCTGAATTGCTTGATTCATTTGCTCAGAGTTAATGGCAAATATTACATGTTCCGCTTTAATACAGAAAATACACAGGCAGCCTTCCTCTCTACTGCCAGCTGTATCTCGGACACTCGGGGCCAGGCAGTGACTTCCAGAGGGAGGAGAGACTTTGTCCCTCCTGAGAGCAGCACGTGAACACTGAGGGAAAAGCTAGGCAAGGATGAGCCAAGTGACTTGCAGTGACAGTGCAGAATGGGATCGTTCTGAGGAAAGCCAGAAACCTGCCAAAACATTCCCGAGAAGAAACGGGAAAACACTTTCTTAACATCCAGGAAGCTGTAACCTTCCCTGCAGGGGTTCTGCTGCATGATACAAGACACAACTTGCACAACCTTGGCTCAAAGTTCTGAGGAACCAGTTCTTAGAAAGTATGTAGACAAGAGCCATCAAAGAACAGAAAGGTAAAACTTCAGAGAGACTACATTGTTGAGACAGAGACACTTCTCAGTTCAGAATGATGTGAAGAAGTATTAAAAACAATGGAAGGATGGCAATGTACTGATATTGAAGATCAGCCCCTTGCAGGGTACCATGGAGGTGGACCACTTCTTGCCTGGCAACTGCATGGCAACAGAAGACCTCATCAAAAGTGGTGAGCACATTAATGCCCACCTACTAGCTACCCACTAGGTATACTAGCTAAGAAGTTTCTTTTGTAGTGATTCTCCCCCTCCACTCTGCTCCTGGGAGACCCCACCTAGAGTACTGGACCCAGCTGTGGAGCCTTCAACATAAGAAGCATATTGAGCAGTTGGAATGAAAGATGCTCAGAGTGCTGGAGCCCCTCTCCTAGGGGGACAAGCTGAGAGAGTTGGGCTTGTTCAGCCTGGAGAAGAAAAAGTTCCAGGGAGACCTTATAGCACCTTCCAGTACCTGAAGGGGCTTACAAGGATGCTGGGGGGGACTTTTCCCAAGGGTCTGTAGTGACAGGAAAAGGGGTAACAGGTTTAAATTGAAAGTGGGGAGATTTAGATTGGATATAGGGAAGAAATTCTTCATGGAGAGGGTGGTGAGGCACTGGCACAGGTTGCCCAAAGAAGCTGTGGATGCCCCATCCCTGGCCATCTGCAAGGCCAGGCTGGATGAGGCTTTGAGCAACCTGGTCTAGTGGAAGGTGTCCCTGCCCATGGCAGGGGGGTTTGAACTAGGTGATCTTTACCCCTTCCACCCCAAACCATTCTGTGATTGCTTGTCTTTGTTCATGGCAAAAAGTGCCCAAAGTGATTTAAACCCTTAGAAAGTCCTTGGTTAGAAAATTGAAAGGGCCTGACCAGCTGCTACACAATGGGGAGAGAACAGATTAATTTTTAAGACTTATTTAATCTGCAGAAAAATGTATCTGGATTTTCTCTAATTAATCACCCTCTTTTAGTTACCTTCTTCAATTTTATATTTTTTAGTCTAATAAAACTTATTGGAGGCATCTGATGTCCTTTGATTTTCTCCCTTCAAGAAAAGGGAGGTGGGATAATTTCACCTTAGGACTCAGACTGAAGTTTCTCTTGCAAGGCCACAAAGCATTTGATATTTTTTTTTTCCTTGTCTTGAGTGTAAGGACTTAATACTTCTCACAGACCTGTTGATGATTAGTTTTGTGATCACCCTACAATTAAAAGAAGATAGGCTGCCAGGATCTGCAAGGGTAGAATCCAACTGGCTCAAATCACCCTACTGAATCCCTTCTGCACTGTCAAAATTTTTTTGTGAGATTCTGTGCGTTAGGAGAGCAGGATTAAAACTTAAGTTTTTCATGTTGAAAATGTTCCTACATGTCAAATACATCACTGGAATTGTGAAGGAAAACCAAGAATACATTTACAACAGTAGATATAAAATATTTATACAAATTGAGCAGAAAAATGGAAATAACCTTAGCAAGCAGGAATATTCAGTGTTTGTATACAAAGCAGTGAGTACTGAGACTTTGGAGCTGTGAAAATACTGTTTAGCTATGAAATTGTCTGCAATCGCAAATCATAATTGAGTATTCTAATATGAGTCAGTAGTATCAGCCAACAAGGGTTTTTTTTTCCTGCATCTGGTGGAGACAAACAATTGCATGATTTGCTAACAATTTAGGAACAGTAGGTAAGAAGTTATGTCTCAGCAGCCCATTGATTCACCCTTTGGGGACATACAGAGAAGACTTCAGGCCTTGTCAGAATGAGCTTCAACAGCATCAATAGAAGGCAGTGTTTGAACTAATTTTTCAGAGAAACCCAAGGACATGAGACAACACATCCCCTCACCGTCTCCTTTATGTCATCTCCCTCGTGTCAATGATATGTTCACACAGTAACACAGCCCAGGGAAAACGTATTGCACAACTGAGTTATTGTAAAACTTAAGTTGCGGCTCTCTCTTCCCACAGACACCATATGAACCTAGGTACTACTCTTCTACCTTAGGCACCTTGGCATTGTATGCAAAGCTGATTTTTAAAAACCACTTCCTCAGTCCCGCGTCATCTCACTGCTGCAGCACAATCCTACAGGAAGAACATCCGTGCAATGAGACTTTGTACAGGGACTCATGCCTCATCTATGCAGGCAAAGCTTAATTACAAAAAAAGTTGGAAGAAAAGTTATGGGAAAAAAATGTTTACAGAAGGGTCAGATTTTTCCTAGCACATACCTGTAGGACATAGAAGTGTGTTGCCACTGATGTGTTATTGATGTAGTTCCCAGCAGCAGTAACCTTGGAGTAGGACATTAGGGCTTAGAGAAATTCTTTGCCTGTTATAAGAAATCTATTTATCAGAAATCTTAATAAATTGTCAATCTCTCTTCTAAAATTAGTTATAAAGGATTTAAAATGCAACCATACAGAAATCCTGGATAGCAAAAGACAATGCTGTGGGTAGTCTGACTCCTATCAAGTCTTAAACCAACGTTGTGTTTGGGAAATCATGTGTTGATGTGAAGCACCGCCAGTCATAACAGTTGTCATAACAGATGGGACATCCAAGGGATGATCCCAAGAGCAGCTCTGGGACCATCAGACAGAATCTTTGCACTCAGATTGCCCTGTAGTTTTCAGTGCCCCAATGTTCCCCAGCTTCCCAAGGAAATCAATTCCCTGTGTTGTATAGAGAAATAAAGCGTTTTAATTACATAATCATCTCACTATATATAATCTTCCACTGAAGTGCAAATTACTAGAGTACACGAATACAAACTTATGTGAACTAGTAAGTTTTTGTAGCATTAAACATAACTATTATAAAGAATCCCCTCACTGATGCTGCTATTTTCTTAACCCTGTATATTTTTCCTGCAGCACAGATCTTTGAGAGGGTAAATAATGTCAGAGGTGATGGCAGTAAAATAAAGGGGGAAAAAAAAAAAAAGAAAAAAAGAAGAATGATACAGGTACTACAGTACCAAATCAAACAAAACCCCAGTTGATTTTAATGCAATTCGAATCCAAAATTGATTATAAGATTAGAGTTAATATTATTTTAAACCTGTATTTGAGAAGTCACCGAACTTGAAAAAATATTCCTGTAAACTTGAGTATTCTGTGTCTTCTCCGGGGCAGTTATTCATTGAAATATTGACCATTCACATTAAAGGAAAAGGTGAAGAAAGTACTTAGCTCCTTAAGGTCAGTTCTGGATTCATTCTGAAGTCTCAGCTCACGGTAGGGAGTTTACACACATTTAAAATGTCTCTCTCACTTTCCCATCTTGTATCCAAATGACTACTTTCACTTGTATATGGTCCGGAATAAAGTTATTTCATATTTGTGTATGCAATTGTAACTTTCAGCTGGTAGCAGTAACTTCAATAGAGAAAGGAAACACAAGGGGTTGTTGATGAAAAAGTTGACTGCATGAATCTCAGCCTTCATGAGAAAGCTGAAGAGATCGGGTGCTGTCTGCTTCTGGCTGCAAGTAAGAGACAGCAGAAGATTGTAAGAATGCATGTTCCCAACTGTCTATCATCTGGATTCACTTGCAGTGGTGAAGAAAGCAAATCAGTGCCTTGGGGCATCATTTGTTATCTAAAGGCGCAATTCCTGCTTCAAGAGCATCTTAATAGAGAGTAAAGGTCTTAAAAAGAATAAATAAAAAACAAACTGAGAGGAATGCCTTTAAGAAGCACATTGAAGCAAAACCCAAAAACCAGTTCTTGCTCACCTTATCAAAAAGCTCTTTGAAACAACTTATAATGCAAGCTTGATATCGTTGAAATTGCCAAAGCTTACGAATTTGAAGAATTTCACAAAAAGGACATCACGCTGTCAGCTCCTGAGACACAGTTGTTATTCCTTAAATTATTTGTTATATTGTTCCTTAAACTATTCATGAAGGAATGCAGCTTCTCAAATGAAGCCACACGGGATGTATGAAACAGAGTAACTACTGTGCTGGTACTCATCATAATGATGTACAAATAATGATATCGCTAATTTTCTGCCTCTTGCATATGCAGTGTTTCGATTGGAGACTTTCTAATTACTGAAGGTATATTAAGACGTACAATGACAGGTGGGGAACAAAATTCATTAGTTTCCCCAGAGCAGTAGATGGCATAGGTGGATAGGTGCCTCCTATGATAGAACATGAACTGTGCTTGGAAAACAGTGAATTTCTGACAAAAACTCAAATGGCAGCGCCAGTGCCAAGTTCAGTCCTTCCCTGTAGCATCCTTCAGAAGCTGCACGTTACCCCAAATTGCCCATCAATCTGAAAGTCATTTTAGATCAGAGTGAAAAGGTGGAAAATGTAATTACGCCACAGGTGACACGCTCACTTTTGTTTTCAGTGTTGTGCAGTGAAACGGGAAGCGATCACAATCTTCTCAAAGCATGAATAAGATCGCTCTCATGTGGAAAGGTGTTGACTTGTCTCTGACAGGTCTGCTTTATCTTTTTCCAAGGTAAAGCTTTTCATGGTGATGTCAGTTTCGAATGTGCAGATTGCTTTGAGAACGACTTGTGGCCATGAAGACTAGCCTATTAACTCGCTTGCACATCTCCGTGAACCGAGTATGCAAGAAAACCGAACCGAAAACTACACCTTTTAATACTTGTGACAAAACAAGGACAGCTTTAAAGACAGTGTAATTTATAAAACAGAGAAATAGGAAAAACATGCCAAATACTAAATCCCTCTCTAAAAACAAACTGAAAGTTCAACCTGACTTAAGTATTGACATTGATGCATCGGATATATACATATATGTACCAAATAAAAGAACTGCTTGAACCTGGGCACAGAAATCAATGATTCCTGCACTGAGTGAAAAAAACAGAGTTGGAACAGGGGTCCAATTTTCACAGAAGACATTTTGCCACCTGGTTTCACAACAAAGGGAAAAAAGCTTTTGACTGAACTGTCATGTGATGATGAACTCAAGTTCAACTCCAACAAAGCGCAGCTTAGCAGCTTTTTGTGGTGAAGGAATGAGTTTACCCTGGTGTCTGACTGAATCCTTAAGCTCCACATTTCTCTCCAAGACTGGCTTTCTCTGCCCTATTCACCACTGAAAATAAGTAAACTAGACTTTTAACTGAAGCTTACCAATATCTCAACTGACAAAAAGAAACTGTACAGCAAGCACATGCTTCCTGCTAATACCAGGCTTTGATTTCCCTAGGTGCTACTTTAAATCACTGTTTTTCTCTTCATTTGAATTTTGTCAAGAATGAGCAAGGTGAACTTTGATGTCTGCTCACCAATATTGTACTAAAGAATGGGCAGGAAGCTCAAACAAATTAGGTAACTTAAAAAGGCAAACCACTGTTGCTCTCCTGCATTATGCTGCTGAGCTACAAGTCATTTATAGCATTTTGATTGTTTCTTAGAATTTAAGCAACACTGAAAACATTAATAACAATGCTTGCTTCATTGCATTTCCTTTTGATATATTGTCTCTGTACCTGCAGTGTTTAAAAAGGATGTTATAAATTGAACAGTTTAGGCGCTCTCTGGCATTTATTTTAGAGTGCGTGAAAACACAAGTCTGCTAAAGACAAAAGTGGAACGAAATGAGAGACTAGTTTTAAGAATACTGAACAAATCACAACAGTTCATGTTCTTTTAGAACATATTCCTTATCCTTTATGACTCACTTCAGCTCTTTCATTGCACATTGAATACTAGAAGGGAAAAAGGCAGAATACCTAATTTTACCTTGCATTTACAACTCCGTCTGGCTAAAAGTGTTGGATTCTAATAAAATACATACACACAAGGGATGTCAAAATAGCAGGACGTTTATCTAATCAGGAACATGCAATTATGCCCGTAAAGAGGAAAGAGCATGCCAAACTTCCCAGAAAACTGCCTTAATTAGGGACACAAACCAGGTATTTATGCTAAAGGAGGGCAGGTAGCTGTGTGTCTGACCACCTGTGAGCGCAGTTCCCATCCCACCAATTCACATGCCATTTAAGAAGCACCTGCCCAGCCTGAGCACAGAGCAAAGAACTGCAATCGCAAGATACAGAACTCATTCCAGGCAGTGATCCTTGTTTGGAAGGACAGCTGGGGTACACGTTGAGGTATCTTCCATGAGGAAACATTTTATTACATTATGGAATAGCCCTGCATACAGTTATTACGTACTGGCAGCTACAGCAAGGGATGTTGCAAAGGTAAGCAAAGTGATCCCTTCTTACTGCTTTTCCTGCGCAGAGGTATGATAAGTCTTCTTCCTCAGGATTTTAAAGCAATTTTGTATCTGAAGGGAGACACTGAGTATGAACAAATTGGAACCTGAATTTTCTTTTAGTTTTGTTGTCCATTTTTGGCCAGATACTGTTTTAGAACAGCAAAACAGTGAATGGCAAAAAATAGAACAAAGGAAACAGAAAAGTATTAATTATTTGTACAGGAAAAAAATTCTGTTGGGTGTTGAAGAGGTAAGGAAGCCCTTTAAAAGTAGGTCTGCCAAAACAGAAGCAGAGCTCGGCACAGAAGAGTCAGGAAATCTTTTTTTTTGTTTGGGGGGGGAAGGGGAGGTGGGGGGAGTTAT
>NW_010226715.1:8914-24289 GCF_000690775.1 Eurypyga helias
GAGTTATGTGGGGGTGGGGGGCAGGGAGGAAAAGAAAGAAAAAACAGACAGGGAAGATCTAATTTAAAGTGATGATCTTGCAGTAAATAAATGACTAAACTTGTTTTAAAAGTGTGTAGAAACATTATTCCCTGAGAAGAATACTAAGTTACAGAATAAGAAAAATCCCCACTAAAATTAGTGGGAGATTTTGTTTTTTTTTAAATAGAGAGTAACAGTGAATTCCTACTGTTTTATAAATAGCGCATCAAAGCACAGATATGCCCACCTAATCAGTTACATTAGGATCCCTATGGCTTTTAGGCAACACATATATTAGTTTGGGTACACAAATCCAGTAAAATAAATTATTTCCATTTTAGGGATCTTTACTCTCTCTAAAGTAAGAAAAAGCCATCTCATTCACTTCAGAAGTAATTTTATATACAGACCACAATCTCGATTCAGTATCACATTAAAGCACACAAATAAACGTGACACAGGGAAAAAACCCAACCGACCAACCAAAAAAACCAAACAAACCCTTAAGCCGGCACTTCAATGCTTTCTGGAATTATGTTTCCTATTGCAATTTCCCCAATCCACTAAGTTGACTTAAAAGCTTTGGAAAGCATGCATTTTGTAAGGTGCCCAACTAAACCGAGTAGGAACCCTGAGTATTTTCATGTTCACTCTTCAGAAAACTTGAGAGTGACAGAAGAAAGATGGTGTAGGAGGCTGGAAAAATACAGTTGCAAGAACATAACAGAAAAAACCCCACAGATGAAAAGGTAAGTTAACATGTAGGGATCTTAACAAAAAAGTTACAATTAGCTAAGGAATAAAGAACAGAGGAAACAAGTTTTTGTTGTATTTTGTGGGGTTTTTTTAAGGTTTACAAGTATGTGAAAAGTATAGTTGATATTTAATGAGTTGCAACCAGTTGCATTACTTTAATTAGTTTATGGTGATATGGATGAATCCAAAGCAGACAGCTGTGAAGATGTTATTTTAATTAGCTAAGTAAGCAGACAGGAAAATCAAGAATAGTCCTGATCCACCACAGCAGACTCTGTTCAGCGGGGCCATGAGCAAAAACAACCTCAACATCAACACATCATGACTTCTGTACTAAAAAACAGGTTTGCTGTCTGCCTTAGACAGATGAAATACAACCAATAAATAGGATCCACTTCAGGAGAGCAAAGCATTTTTAAGAGACCAAAATAATACACGTGACAAAGAACTGCAGAGACCAGAGCCATCAAGCTTATCACAGCACAGTAACTACTTGAACACGCTTGCAATGTGTGTTATGTACAGATTTATAACCCTAAATATAGAGTTTAATTATTGATTACAGCTTTAACTGATTTGTTTTGGAGGTTAGGGATAAAAATCAGGATTCTTCAATCAAACAAATCTAGAGTTTCTGAGTAGTAAATTGGATTAGAGGTAAAAATAACTAGATCCTACTTAAAAGCTACTATTTCCACACTAGGTGTGTGGACAGACCAGCTAATGAAATGGCTTTGTTTCAGAATTCCAAATTTTGTGCAACAAAAACACACTGGTAGCACTGGAAATTCAAACACTAAAAAAGTGTTTCCTTTACATGGTCCATCACCTGATCTCTATTTCTGACTGCATTTGCTGAGAGAAAAGCATCTGGATTTATCTTAACCTAAGCATTAAGCTCAAAATATGCTTCCTAGCAGCTGCTGCACCAGTATAATAACAGCTTCAATGCATCCACAACTGGCAGAGGGCCCTTCAGGTAGGCAAAAGTCTGACCTCTCCCGTTCAGCCCAGCTTCTCTATTTGTCCCTGACTGAAAATAACCTATTTTTTCTGACTCGATTCATGTTCTCCATACACATTTTCAATCCTACTTAAAGATAAGTTATTACTATACACAAATTACAACACACAGACTTATGAGTTAATAATTTACTTGTCTAGCTGGGGAATTTTCCTTTTAGTGCATTATAGATGAACCACAGACAAATTCAGTACTTTCTTGAATTAAGATCATCTAGCCAATCTAATTCTGAATATATCAAGCAGTGCTGTTCTCTGTGGGGACAATTTAGAATAAAGTGTGCTTCGGTATAAGTAAGAATGTCAAGTATTAGCCGAGATTGAATAGAAATCTATATAAGATGTCAACACCATTAGTAGCACAGTTTGGATTACTAATCTCTGCTCTTCCACAGCAAACATTTTTTGGTGGTTGTTGGCCTCTACCAAAAAAGTCATTAGTCCTTCATGGATGTTAAGAAGGATCTGTAATGTAAAAATGTTTATATAAGAATCATCACAGGCAGATTTAAACTAAGCTGTTCTTCCTGTACCTTCAGATATTAGTCAAGGAACGATTAAATGACTTTTAAGACTAATAACGACACACGAACACCCTCCCTCCTGGAGTGTGTTTGCAATGTGCAATTCTAGGCACACAGCTGCCTTGTTATGATGTTATGTATCTTGTGTGTTCTCCATCTTCAGAATTAAAGCAACTTCCAGTGTGGACATGTAATCTTAAATAGCCTAAATACAACCAGTTCAAAGAGGTTAGGGGTACAGCTAAAGCCCACAGATGCCAACAGGGCATACTGAGAGGGTTTTGAGTTAGCCCTCAGGTTGGAAACAGACAAAAAGAATGGGGCACCAGACTCTCACTACTACACTAACAGTAAACATCAGTAGGAAAACAGAAGCTTATAAAGTCATTTTTCCTCACCCTGGCACACCCTGAAGTTGGCTATTACAGCTCACTGAATACAAAGTGTTCAGGCTCAGAGCATATTTGCCCTCCAAAGAGAGCACCTTCTGCAGCCTATAAAGCTTGATGCCACTTCTGTGTCTTCCTTTCATTTTTGAATCTGAGCAGTGCTGGATGCACTTCTTGTTGCTAATTGTCCTTCATTAGTTACCTTGCAGTTTTGATTGGTTTGACTCTTTACCCTAATTGATTTGCTACTGTAATTGACTTTCTCCTCCACTGATTTGCCTTGTGTGTTTTATCATTTTAAAGTGTAGAAGAAACACAGAATGGAATTAAATTCCCAGTAATTGCTTATTACCATCTTGTTGTGCTTTCACTTCCTTCCCCTAAAACAACTACACATGGCTTCAAGTCTGTGATGTGCCATCTTTTTACCAGCACCCATTATGTTTCTGAGATATTATTGTACTTCTTGATCTTTCTCCTTCCCTTTTTCTTTTCAGTTATGACATTTACAGATATTACTGTACCCTCCCTGCCACTTTCCTGGAGCCCATCCCAAATTCATTAACACCCACAACCCTTTGCTCCATCCCTTCTACTTTGCCTTCCTCACTATGGAAGCAATGAGATTTCCACAGGGTATATAATAATCCACATAAGCAAAAAACCTGCCATCCTCTACAGGACTAATAGACTGAATTTGTCTGAGTGCTCGCTGCAGTGTTTTGATAGGGTGAACTGAGGAGCCTCTCTTTTTCTGGTACGGAGCTACCTTTAACATGTACCATATTTTTCCTGAAACATTCAGCCAGAAATACAATAAAGGTCAAATTACATCTGATGCTCAAAGGAAAAATGAATGGTGTTATTAGGCAAAGCATCTCATTCATCTGGTCTCACCCCCTTCATGAGCCAATGGCAGCACTAGAGCTGAAAGACCACAATGTTCTGTGAAAGGAAGAGCAAGGAGAATCATTCAAAGCATTGTCCTGTCTCATCCCCTCCTCTTGCTTCTCCATTCAAATCCTTTCTGTCTCACTCCTGCAATATACCATTCTCTCAAATTCCCTTGCATGACTGCTTTCCATCCTCGTACACAGTTTTATGCCTTCATTAACTGCAGCTTTAACACTCCCTTTATTTTCTTTTCCTTCTTTGCTTCTACCTCCAGATCAGAAGAGTCTCATTTTCCTGCCTGCTGACTCCTTAATCTGCTCCCTTGCTCCCAAGCTCTCTTCAGGTCTTGCCAACCACTCTCCTCTTCCACACCCTTAGCTGATCTGAGTCTTTGTATCTACGTTTGTTACTAAACAATGATATTCTCTTGCCTTTTTTCTTTTCTTAAAGCTCATTGCATCTCTGCCCTTTAATTTCTTCCTTCTGTGACTACAGAATTACTTTATTCTCATGTAGGTGTAAGACTTTAAAATACCTTCTGAAGACACAGAGACAACATTCATGCTCCCAAATCAACTTTAAAGCTCACCTTTGTTTATGCCCCTCCTACCAAGCTGAGTAACTGTCTAGTAAATGGTGATAAACGTACATATGCACGTGTATATCTAAAAATAAAAGAACTGGAACCAAGCTGGGGATAACTACAGATAAAGGTATCACTGAAGTGAAAAAAGGGGCATGTTACTAACCATGTAGGGATTGGGCATGAAGACAAGGCAGCACAGAAGGGAGAAGCTGGAGAAAATACTCAGACTGGACCTGGTCAGAAAGAGCTCTCATGAGTTATAAAAAATTGCAGTTTATAAAGAAAATAATCTATTCTGATCTGTATTGGGACACCCCCAAAATTCTTCAAAGACTTTTTTCTTTGGCATGGAAGAGTTAGTTTTGCTCTGTAATGAACAGACAGAGTGAGAATGCTCTTCACCAGTGTAATTACCCATTTTACATACTCAGGGGAAATCACCCCTTAGCAGCAGAATTTAATTTTGCTGCCCTGTTAATATCTGAATGACAACAAGCCTGAGTTACTGGTGGCTGTTACATAGGGCACCTTATTAACAGAGGGAGTTCAACCCATAAGGCTTTTCTAACATAATGCTGTTTATTGAAAATGGGGCATCTACAAGGAAAGGGCCTGAGGGAAGTGGATCCTAAAATAAACAAGAAGTGATGATTAGTACATTAAGGAGTGCACTGTCTGAGTTGTGGGATTCTTATCTAATTCACAAAAGCATATGAACTGAGCCTCCTGTTCTGGAGATGGTCTTCATCAAGTATATGTCTTGCTAGAAAACTTGGGACTGGTGAAGAGGTCATAGAAACATTTTTGCTCTTCTGTATTTTCCAACTAAAAAAAAATCACCTAAAACTGTGAATACTTCCTCCTCAGGTTCTCGACTGGTGAAATCCAGCACCACTAATTTGACCTAGGTCAGTTCATACTGCTCAAAGATCCCATAAAAGCTTTGTTCCTACAAAGTGTACTGAATTCTCTTCTTGGTTTGGCCAAGCTACATGCAGTCTCTTTTTCTAATGTGATAAAGCTTGGTTAGCTAGCTGAATTGGAAAAAAAATGAAATTCCATTCCATGAAATAGGGAGACTACTACATCTTTTTTTATTAAACTGTGCATAGTTCTTTTCTAAGTCCACAAATAGTTATCCTCTCAGTTTCTTATTTTTATTACATGTTTATAATTTTCTAGAGAGGTTTTAGAATCTGTTTTTGGCATGCTGTATTTTTAGAACTTCATTGGTATTGTTCTGCTATATTACAGAACTGTACATAGTATTTGAAAAGAGAAAAGACAATTTATGGAGAGCCTTAATTTTATTTGTCTTTTCCCTTTTTCTTAATTAGAATGCTTGTTAATTGACAGTTTTCAAAAGAATAACCAAGACATTCTTATAGTATTCAATATCTTCTAACAAACATTTCACTGTAATTATACTCCGGAGTTACGAAAACAGCATAATAGTAATAAGAAATATACTTCAGTTTATAGTAAATTGATGTTTTCAGTGAGACATAATTAAAGTTACTATGCAAAATGTGATAAATAAGAAAGTACTCTCAAGCACTTAGCACCCAGCGTAACACACATCTGCATCTTAGGCACACTGGAAACCGTATTTGTAGTGGCAGCAAAACAGGTACCTTTGTCCCAGTTGCTCTGTTCAATACCTACATTTCCCATGGAAAACTGAATTTTGGATGCTCATGCTTACTTTGCTTCATAGCTAGTCTTCATTTGTTTCAGAGTCATCATGGAATTAGGTAACAGTATCGGGTATTTTTTTTTTTTTTTAAATTCTTCAAGCAGATAATTTTCTCATGAGAAACATGGATTTGGGCTATTTTTTCTGCCGAGTTCCAAGAATGTTTGCAGATTAATTTTTCATGAGATCTATCCAGTACAGTAAAGCACATGGTAGGTTTTGCTGCAACATGATTAATATGAATTTCTGTGCTAAGCAGTTGCTACATATGAGATGCTTTCCATAGTCAACACCACTGTTTCTCTGCTGCCTCATCTGGAACCTGACCCGGAGCCAGGTCATTTCAACAGGGATTCCTTCCTGTTAAAACTAAAGCATATACTACAATATCTTTGTATAGACAGAGATCTATATGTGTAATTAGGTACAGAGACACACAGGCATGAGACCTTAATGCTAGTACTCCCTGTGAAGGCAGAACCCCCAGCTGGGACTCTTGATTCAATACTATGACTTGCCTGTAAGATGGCAAAGAAAGGGCAGTCATCCGTGCCTTGGTTTTCAGTATGTAAACAAGATTCATGACGATTTCTTCTGGTAGTTTGACCTTTTCCATGGCTTGAATGCAATTCCAGCCTTGGTGTTTGGGCTGGTCTCTGCCTCATGGAGCCTTCATATATTGATGTAAGACCTGATATCCCCAACATGGTCCAAGGTGCGGCCATGTCTGCAGTGATAACCAAGCACATGGTGCTTGGTAGGAGACAGGCTGCAGAGCCATGGGCACTCATGTGCCCAGCTGGCTTTCAAAACAGGGCACTGTTTTGACAGGTAAACCTGACCTCAGTAACTACTTGCAAAACCTGGTGTTAACTGCATGTTACTGAGAACAGTATCCTGTAATGACAACCTATGGCAGGGTCTGCCAAAGGAAATGGCAGGAAGACTGAAAGCCATTAGGAAAACAGCCTAATAAAAATCAGTGGAAGACCATACTGAAGGAGCACTACTAGGTTTTTTTAGAGCCCCACACAAGGAAGGCAGGAACAAAAAATAGGAGGGTAAATTTCTATATAAAACTCTCACTTAAGAACATCGTAAGCTCCCAAATGTATCTCTGTTAAACCACCATTGCTTAATTCTGACCCATGTGCATCCTGTAAATAGCTATTGACATTACAGATGTACCGTGCAGTCAGCAAAACTTTGGATCCAAAGAGGATCATGCTTACACCTTTCATATAAATCAAAGGTGTCATCAATGCCAACCTTGCATGGCCCATCAAGGTTTTGACTTGATCCTGAACATGAAGAAGAATAAACCTTGGAAGTGTAAGTCCCACCTGGAAACGTATGGATCAGGGGGTTCATTACCTAATACAGATACGTGCTTGGGAAATACCTGACTAGTTCTGACAATATTCACACTAGGTTATCAAAGTCATCCTGGGAGGTCCCCCACCTTCTGCCCCATCGTTCCATCATAACAATCACGATTCACTTGAACTGCAGCCTGACTCAAACAGCTGATCTCATGCAAACCATTAGATATAGAGATGGAAGAAAAATCAAATCTACTCCAGTGGGGAGCTGTGTTTCATAGCAGTATGAAACACAGATGCATTGCCCTTCTTTGACCCAGATAGGCTTGCTTACAAGCAAGTAACAAATCCTTGACTTTGGACTAACTTCTTTTTCAATCCCTGATTAAGGAATCCTTCCCTAACCTGCCCCCCTACATTCTTACAGGAAGTTTCACATTTTTGGACATTTTGGTTCTTTACTTGTTAGCGATGCTACTGCATTACTACATGACTGTTAAAATTGAAGGCTGCATATCTGTTTTGCATATTTTTTCTACCTGAAGATAATGGCACCAGGCCTGCAGACATAGCAATCTAACATCTCGGGCATGCGATCAAAGCCTCTTTAAAACACCCATCCTTTCTCACAAATTTCACATTTCCACTCATCCTCTCAATCAATCTGTTGTTATTCTGTTTGCCTTATGTTCTAACTCAACATGTCATCACTGTTCAAAATACATCACTTCTACCCTGGCACACTACTTTTGCCAGTCAGCTGTCATAGACAACTTGTGACCAATTGGTATTTTGCTTTTTCTGTTAGGGACCACTCATAACATCCTTCAATCACTTCAGAAGAGAGAAACTTTGTCTCTTGCCAAACTAAGTCACCACATTACGGTTACCTGGGTTTTCCCTCGCCATCTATGAGCCTGAATCAGATTTACAGAATGTGGTTTGCCAATGGTGAAATCAGAAAAGTTGTGCTGGCTGATTACATACATTTCATGTGAACTAAACACCAACAACACTGATGTACCATCGTAAAAGACAGCATTTGATAAAAACAGAGGGCTGGTAACTGCACTAACTAGTGGCCACCTATTCTGAAACAAGAGAGCAACAGCTGGTGCAAGTAATCAGTAGACTATGCCGGATATTAAATACGTAGGATACACGTCATCTATGACTACAGGCATTGCTGGCAGTGGTAGCAATATTGTGTCCTGCTTATATAATTGTGTAGAATCAAGGGACGCTCAAGAAGCCATCTAGTTTAACCTCTTGGTCAAAGCATGTCCACTTAGAGGAGATTGCTCAGGGCCTTGTTCATAACACTATTACCAACGAGCATTTTTCCAGTATTGCCAATGTACGCTCTTCATCAATAAAGATGCAACATATTCTGTTGTAACCTAGAGACCTCTTATGAAAGCTTCTAAGCACACACAGATGATGCACTACAAAACTTCACTATCATCACAAACCTCCTTGATACTAGGAATTTTTAGCATTGTCTCTCTTATGCCTGGATTTCTCTCCTGTTTATTATTAATGTTTCATATCCTTGTGGAAAGATTGCCAGCGTTACTGACCTGTAGATCTTCTGTTTACTTGAAAGTATAGTCAGCTGTATTATCCAAGGGAATAATGGACTGGGACACTGAATAATGGCAAGTAATTCATGTACTACCGAGTTGAGCTTCAGCCAACTCAGAAGCCTCTACCCTGCGCTCAGTGCTCCAGGAGCATTTATTTGCAGAGGCACAAAAGCATGAATTGGTGCACATCCAGGAAGGCTGGCACTGAATTGAGGCCAACAAGCCCTGTTGAACCTGGGCAAACTCTGTGGAGAGGCCGACTCTCCATCTCCCCACCTTGCTCCCCTCACTCCTGATTCTGGGAACACAGCCCAGACCCACCTGAGCAGGCTCTGTGCGATGCCAGGCTTGGTTGGGAAAACACACAGTCTGCTTCTGGGTCTAAGTTGGATCCAAAAACCACTTAACCATATTTGTATCGTTGCTGCACCTGCCAGACCCAGACTGATGGGTGAGCCAATATAAAAATAACCTGGCTGGCTGTGTCCATGTCATTGCTCACACAAGAGGGATCATGTGCCTATGGAAAACAACACGCTATCTATAATAGTTTGTTATACAGCATGTTTATCCTTAAAGCAATACTGAGCTTGCACCTCTAAAAGAAACCAATCTAAATGTTCTTAGATTACATTACCTGATTACAAGCATAATAGCAAGCTTTATTCATTTGTCTGCCCCAGAACATAATGTAGCTCTTCTCCAGTTTCATTAATATTTGTGAAAAGCACAGAAAGATGCTCTTGATCTGTCCAAATTAAAATTAGCAGTGTTTCCCTTCTGTGTCTATCAAGCACTTCTAAATGATGCCTAATAGTTGACCAACAAAAGGTAATTGATTTTTCTGACATTTATTTGCCTACATCCAATAACCTCATTCCTTGAAATAAGTTCATCAGTATGCTGAAAAACAAGCCCTGACTTCTGGTATTTGAAAGCCTGAATGGCTGCCGCTCAACCTTATAAAGCTGGAAAAAATCTGGAAACAAGTATTCTGCAGGAAGGAGAAAAAGATAGGAGTGACTGCCCAGCACAGAAACAGAGATACAGAGAATGCAATTACAACATTATGACCAACAGCTACAAAAAGAAATGTATGTTACATAGTAGTTAGTTCAATTGCCCTCCCTCTTCATTAACACAGCAGTTTTTAATTTGCTGAAACTACACTTTATGAGATGCCTTTACACATTAATAAGGGCTTAACTTTAAAGAATCAAAATATTGAGATATTTGGACAACTTACTATACAGTGCAACGCCCTGCAACACTTGACCATCACTTCTTGGATAGTTTGCACTCGTCTACACCTACATTCTAACAGAGTTATTAAACATCCCAGTTTTCTCTTGGGAAATGTCACCTTCAGGGCATTCAAGTGTATCCAAAATAGAAATGAGCTCAGATGAACAGTTAAAGTAATGGCAGAGAGACTGGCTTTGCCAGGGAGATATTCAAAGCATCAGAAAACCGTACCATTGCAACCTTTCAACATTATTAGCTGTTTCTTGTCTAACTTCCAAGTATTGCAAAACTGCCTGCAGGTATCACAAAAGAATCACTTTTAAAAGTAATTTTTTAGGCAGGAAATTAGGCTAAGAGAACTGAAAGCCATGGACCAAATTCACCTTCAAGATCTTGCTCAGAATGACAGGTAGCAGTATAGACAACATCCATTTGTTAGGATGTCCAACTTGAGAGCTTCCCCTTTGATTGAGTGTAACAGGAATTTATGCACAATTCTGATACCAAATTCCAGTGCCAGTTATTTGCTTTGTGTGCATGCTGTTTAGTTTCACATCCATCATTCTTTTGGCACAGCTATGAACCGCATTTATATAGCCAATCAGGGCAGCCTCAAAGCTTAATTTTCCCAGATTGTTTTTGCTATGTCTCCCAATGATTTCTAGATAAAAATTGTTTGCATTCATACGATTATGTAAACTTTTCTCTTAATATGCACAGGCTTTTCAGCTATTTTTCATGGATGAATTACAAGGTTTTTCTATTTAGTAAGGAACTAGTAGTGTCTTCATCCTTCAGTCAAGCAACTACTTTGCTATTGATAATTCAGGACTTCTGGGGATCTCCTTGCAGTAGGCTGGGAACTTGGTCAGTATGATACAGGTACAAGAGTTAGGTTACTTGTTAATGCTTTTTGTCTGATTTTTTTGCATAAATATAGACTCCAGAATGCAACTAGTAAACGAACAGGCTATAAGGGCATAGTATTCCAATTTGAAAGTGTTCATTACAAGCTTGTAGTTTAGAAAATACTGGATAAAACTCAGCAACTTACTCAGTATTTAGTCTTAGCGACTTCATACCCAGGAGCAATTCCACTGAAACTGTGGATGATCTTACAGACAGAAACTTTAAGATTCCCTGCATAACAGAGTTGTAGCTGAATTTCTAACTAAATAGGCTCTGATAAGTTAAAGTATCAACAATTTTAGAAGAAACCTTCAGTTGTCTGAAAGAAAACACCTTCTCGATCCTTTGTCAGAGGAGGATGAGAATGGTCAGTGACTCACAGGATCATCCTCCTCTTGATCCCTTTGTCCTTTCTCAGTTAAACCGGAAGCCTAAGAATAATTACCCAGCACCTATAGAGTAAAAATACACATGAATCTATGTAATTGCAGAGAGTTTATTATCCTCCAATGAAACGTTTGAATCAACAATTCTAAACACACTAGCATTTACAAAGTTGTAGATTAATTCACAATTCACATGGCTGTGAATTGATTTATTCCTTACTGATTTGGCTGTATTGATTATTCTGATGCCTTCTTAACTGGCTTAACTTTGGATGTCATTTTTAGGTTATGTGCTCACCATACTCTTCTCATCTGATTAAATTACAGCTATAAATCAACTCTCTCTGCCATACAACTGAATTTCCAGATATGGTTTCACTTAAATTTATATGAGGTTATTTCAGCTTTTCCACCTGCAGATGATTTCAACGAAGGTGTATTTGCTCTGCAGGGTTGTGAACAGGAACAGTGTTTTAACTTTACCCGCTTCACTAGTGAGGCTCGTAGGTAAATCTCCCTCAGCATCACAGGTGGGATCTGTTTGCTAAGTCACAATTTCTCTTCCCTTTAGACAAGCTTCTCAGCTGCTTTTTGGAATGAAATCCCTGCGAACTGAGGCGTTTCTCACCCTTAGGCTGTTTGTGTAATTTCCTTCCTCGGGCAGTAGAGGGCAGGAGGCGTTACCGACACAGGTCTGCCCGCCCGAGAGCGGCGGGGAGGCAGGACGGCCGGGGAAGCCCGGCTGCTCTGGGAGCGGGGTCAGTCCCTGGAACTACGGATCCGCTGGCAGCAAACGCTGTCTCTTCCGTCTCTCCCTGCCTGCCTGCCCTACCAGCCGGCGTGCTCTGGTAGAGGCTAGTCACACAGCCATGCGTGTCAGCAGGCGCCACCCGGCCGGGAGCGGTGGCAGAGGAAGAGGATGGCAGTCAAGGGGCTGGGTAGGAATCACGAGTGCCCACAGCACCCCGACTCCCGCAGGGACCTTCCCCAAGGCTTTCTTACCTTGGGACCGCTTCACGAGCGGCTCGTTTGCTGAGCAAATGCAGTTCTACAAAGCTGTACTTAGTCAAAGGTATTCTACAAAGCTGTATTTAGTCACAGCCAATCGTGCTCTCGGGGAGTCTGTAAAGGGGTAGATACTGCACTAGACATGAATGGAAGACCAGCGCAGCAGCTTCTGGTCATGTTCACACCTACCCTCAACTCTTCCTTTCCTATTCTACCTTTTTTTGGCTTCATACTCCACAGGAAGAAGAAACAATAAAAAAAAAAACAAAAACAACCTAAAAGATTTTTACAACAGAGAGGAACACTCTTTGTAAAACAGTGTCAGGACTGTTTTTACAACTGGGTCCATATTGTCAGAGGCTATAGGCTCTCATGAACGGGGACATAATTTTCTAAACGACACTGTAGTTGCAGGTACAGCTCTAGTCAGGATAAATACCAGTCTTCAGAAGCTCTGAAGGTCTTAAAAGACCAGCTCTCCCATTTTCCAAAGCCCAAAGCACAGGCTTTAAACATTTATTTATTTGAAAACTTATTTGAAATGTGAAACTTCTCTGTACAATGTTTTATTAAGTATCCAGTAGAAATTATGAAGGCTGTGCAAAGAAGTGCAGCATAGAGTACTTTCATTTTACGTGAAACTTCCATAGACACGTGTGCTTCCTGTTTCAGTGAGTGGTTACTATATAAATGATCCTTTTTCTTCACTTGAGGAAGCGAAATTAAACAGAAACTAAAGGTTAGAAGTTATGTACCTGCATACATTGCTGTTCTTGACTGTGAGTAATTCAATCAATTATTCTTGCTACTCACTATATTCTCCATTTTTAGAGCTTCTTTGAGGGGACACTTCCTCTGACTACATCACAACATAATCCCACAGGTAGAAGCATTTTTTATATGATGCTTAATAAATAACACTGATCCTATACAACTAAGCTCTACGTGTGTTTCAAAGCAGCTTTGAAACTTCACAGAAGAGAAACAAAATGGAATCCATTGTCTTCCATTAATAAAGTCTCCAATTTTTCTTCTCTTTTACAACGTAAGTCTTTGTACTTCATTGTAACTCTAAGATTTTATGTAGCTCCCTGCATAATCATTATGGAAATAAGTGCTTTACCTTTTGTTTTAAGATAAGTAGAGTGCAAAGGCAGTTACAGAAAGGTAGAGTTATATTACAAGATTTCTTACTTAGCACAATACCATGTAATATTAAAAAAATCATGAATTTTAACATACCTACTGAACTTCATAAACTCCCTCAACTTTGGTTTTAGTGATTCCAGATTTTATCTTCTAACCAACCATTGCCACTTACAGCTTCTGTTCTTATGAACTTCTCTGTGCTGACAACCTTTGAAGTGAGCAGTAGAGGTGTACGTACGTTGACAGAGTCTCCTAGGTCTAGAATATATCGTCTCCACATCAGCAAAACTACCTCAAATGCATTCGTAGCCATCTTAGACATAGTTAAAACACAATGTCATAATTTACTTGGGGTTTCTTTATAGGTACAGAGCACTAGATTATTCTGATCAATGCAGGGAAATATTTCCATAAACTTGCAATACATACATTTTTATTGCTAACATTAACTCTAATTTACTGTTTTCACAAGCTATGTGGTGCTAATTACAGACACTGGGAGTTATCTCTAAGAAGTAGTAACTCATGCTTAGCATAACAGATTGATAGTCAGAAATCAAAATTCTGCTGTGATAGTACAATGCTACTGTATTTATTTTTTGCTTTGGGAAAACTCATGGTGCTTCTGACTTCAGTATACTTTTTGTTATCACAAATCCATACCTATATAATTCTTAACAAAAACCAATGGCATTTTAAACGGTACACTGCTTTGCCCCCGGTGTGCTTGCTGCATACTTTGCATGGCCGGGAAACGAGACTGATTCTGCTGAGAGTTATAAAGTTCTGGTTGGGTCAGGCCCCACTGTCACCAACACCACACCCAGCCCCACCTAACCCCAAGGCTGCAACTCAGACTTTGGCACACCCTGGTATCCATGGCTAAGGACTGCACAGTGGCAATTCTCAGAGCTGGCCATGCTTTGCTTTGGCAAGCTTCCTAAGCATCCTTCCCACCAGGTGTCTTGGTTTCTCATTTTCAGAGTTCCAACCTTAACCTTAACCCCAGGTGTGTTCTAGGGCAGGAGCTCAGCCATGTGTGCTGAGTAACTAATTCCAAGGGGTGAATTCCAACAGCAGCTCCAAAGTCACTTTGCCCTCCCCCTTAAGCCACACTCTTAGTACATGACTAAGAATGAGGCAGAATGGTCTCAAGCTGCGCCAGGGGCGGTTTAGATTGGACGTAAGGAAGAAGTTCTTCGCCGAAAGGGTTATCGTGCACTGGAACAGGCTGCCCAGGGAGGTGGTGGGGTCACCATCCCTGGATGTGTTTAAGAGACGGGTGGATGAGGTGCTGAGAGAGATGGTTTAGTGGCGGACAGATACGGTTGGACTGGATGATCTCTAAGGTCTTTTCCAACCCAGTGATTCTATGATTCTATGACTAAGCTACCGCTTTCTCCTTCTTGGAACAGTGCTGAGATGATTTCATGTACAGGACTCCTGGTACCAAAGCAAGCAGAAATCCTGGTTGCATAGTTCCACTTTTCCCTACCTCAGTTAACCAAACTGCTGCTAATCACATTAAGCAGTCCCACCCTAACAGCCTCTTCACAAGTATTCAGATTGGTGTTAACTGCACATTAACCACAAACCTGAGCTCTCAAACCACCCCAACAACCTATGCTGTCAGGGCAGGTGACAGCAGCAGAGCAGGTACAGTCACAGTCCTCAAGGCAGAGGCCTGGGAATTAGGGTTTCAGAATATACTGGGATGTGAACTTGCTATATATTTCACATGAAGTAACAGGGCACAATAACTGTTAGGTCAGCTTGGCAAATGTTGCAGTGGTTGTGAGCTGTCACAGGAAAAGCCAAAGGAAGACAGCTGTGAGGCTAACTGAATATTGCTTAAAGAGTACAACAGCAGTGAGAAAGAGT